>NC_143586.1:111798975-112083975 GCF_048544385.1 Mastigoproctus giganteus | reverse complement strand
CCCAGAGAAATGTACCAACTATATGGTACTACACTTAGGATAGTAGAAAATGAGAAAGACTGGGAGTAATTGCGCAGTCAAATATAAAATTTTCTGAGCAGTAAAGACAGGCTGCCAGAGCAGGTCATGAGGTATTGTCAATGATATTCAGTAATTTTGCTAGTTCGAAAAGGAGGTGATTATCCCTTTGTAAAAGGCAATGGTCAGGCCACACCTTGGGTACTGTGTATAGGTCTGGAGGCAGTGGTGGGATTCAGCCGGTTCGCACCGGTTCAGCAGAACCGATACCTAATTTTTTGTTGAGTTCGGCGAACCGGTTGTTAAAATGACACTTGTGATCAGGGTTCTCTCTAAGGTGGGCACCTGGTATTCTATGCCATTTATTAATTCAGCAAGAAATTTTCGTTTAGTATCGATAAAATGAAGAAAATGTATGTTCTGACTGATGTTTATCAATGGTATAAGCATAGTGCTTTGTTTATAAAGGTTTATGATATGACCACACGTGGACAGAACCAGTAAAAATATTCAAATATATTGGCACATATCCGCTCCTACTCTATAATATATTAAAATAAAACATTTTTAAATTTTTTTTGCAGTAGCCCTTAAAAGGATGAAAAGGCAACAGAGTTTGAAAGATTTTTTTCAATAAGAAACCAAAATCAGAATTTGTTGCATTAGAATTGGCCTTGGATTCAGTTACATCACCAACAATTTTCGTTGAACCAGTTGAATTGGAAAAACAAGATGCAGAGACAATATGTTTTTCAGTTATGGAAAGTTTAAATAATGTTGGGCTTACTAAGAACTACCTAGAAAAAAAATTAATAGGATTTTGCTCGGATGGTGCCAGTGTTATGCTTGGGAGAAAATCTGGAGTGAGCACTAGGATTGCAAAAGAGTTTCTAAACATAATAATATGGCACTGTTTAAATCATCGCCTCCATCTTGTTTTAGATGATTCGATAAAGGAAACAAAGCAAGTAAATCATTTTAAAATATTTATTGATAAGATATATACTACTTTTCATCAATCCAATAAGAACCAAACTGAACTTTCCAAAATATCAAACAACTTGGAATTGAAATTATAAAGATTGGTAGAGTTTTGGGACCAAGATGGGCTGCCTGTAGTTTAAGGTCAACCCTAGCTGTGTGGCGCACTTATCCAGCACTACATCACTATCTTTATTCAAATAAAAAGTACTTAGGTATGGCTGCCCGTCTTGAAAATATATATTTTATAACTGATTTGGCATTGATGATTGATATTTTAAACGAAATTTCTCTTCTTTCAAATGCGCTGCAAGCAAGAAATATAGACATAATAAAGGCTGAAAAACTCGTGATAAGATCTATTAAAGCATTTCAAATGCTTGGAAAGGAAAAGGTTCCATACGAAAAAAAAGTTGATGAATTAATTACTTCAGAAACCTTCAAAAATATAAAATTTGTAGAAAATCATCGATTTGTCTCGGGCTTCCTCGAGAAAGACTTTTAGAAAACATCGTAACGAATTTGAAAAAAAAGACTAATGGATTGTTAACATTTAAAAGCAAGTTGTAGCCAATTTCAAGAGAGGAATAAATTAAAATTTCTCAATATTTTGGAGCCAGATTACTGGAATATTGAAGAAGTACTAGTTCTATGGAAAGCAGCTGAAGAACAATTGCTTGTATTTAATGACATTTTTAATTACCAAATTGATATTAATGATTATCGAGATTTCTTGGAAAACGTTTTAAAAAATTCCCAGAATTATGCAATTCCTGAAAGTGTTCAAAGAGCTAAAAATATTGTCAGAACAATTGCTGTAAGTTCAGTAGAAGCGGAAAGGGGTTTTTCAAAGATGAACATAATATGTTCAGAGAAGAGAAGTCGCCTAACTGTTTCTAATATATCAAACACAATGACTATTAGTCTAATCAGCCTACCTCTAAAGGAATGGGATCCTACTCCTACAGTGGCTAAGGATAGATCACTCAGCCGATGATGCTTGGATAAAAGCGAAGAAAATTGCAAGCGAGGACGCCAATCAAGAAGCAATATAGAAATATCTTAAATAACAGTTTTAGTTTTTTATTAGGTATTATTTAATATTTTTTTCATTAATATTTTAAAACTCTTTCTTATAGAGGTCCACAAAACATAATCTAGTTTTGTGGACCTCTTTTATTGTTCTTATTTAAGTATTAACTGCATGAAATAATAAACTACCTTTCGGTATATAGTTATTTTATACTTAGAATGGTCATTAGGGCAGCGAACCAGTTGTTAAATTATTTGAATCCCACCACTGTCTGGAGGCCTTATTTTAGGAAGAATGTAGAGTTGCTTGAGTGAGTACAGAGAAGGGCAACAAGATTGGTGAGGGAACGAAAGAGTGGTCTTACCAAGAAAGGCTTAATTCTGCAAATTTCAGTGTCTGGAGACTAGGCACCTGCGATCTGATATAGGTGTATAAAGCACTGAATGGGTTGAGCATGCTCAATTCTTATGGGATTCTTACACTTGCTCAGATTACAAACCTGAGGAGGCATAAATTCAAATTGAGGAAAGACAGTTATAGAATAGATGTGCGGAAATTTGCCTTTAGCCATTTTTTTTTGGCTGATGCTACATAAGCTTGCTTTCTTGCATCAGATGCCTCAATTATTACTAATAGTACCCCATTTTTTACTACTTTCTGCAATTCTAGTACTACCAAATTTGGATGGTAATGTAAAATATTGAGATTCACTTACAAAGCTGGTTACACCTGCACTTACTGTAGTAGTAGTAGTAGTTGACTTTTTACTTAAACTACATCTTTTTAGCCTTTGACCCATAGTAAATAAAAAACAAATTGACATTAACATTATTGCATGTTATTTCACTGACACTACTGTAGTGAATAAAAATAATTATTCACTTCCCTTGTAATTATGTTGATGCTACATGAACTACAAAAGAAATAATTGTGAAACTTCTTTAATTGCTATGTTTATTTTGCATGACCATTAGAATGTCTAGTTAAGAAAGTCCTTGTACTCACAAAGTGAGCAACAATCAGTTTAATTAAGCTGAAATAATGTATTGCATTGTTACGCATGCTACTGATATTTATATTCGTAGCTAGCTGATTACAAACTATGTTGCATGTGGATGCAGAAAGAAAAATATGTGCAGTAAATTAACAAAATTGCATTGTTGCACTGGTACAGATGTTAGTAATCTCTAGCAATAACTTCCACCAACACAGATCACCAGTTCAGTTCAGTTATTATCATTAGCCATATCAAGGAAACCTGAGGCTTATGCTGCACCAGCCAAAAAAATTTTCTAAATTACCCAGGAGAGAGAGAAGTAGAAGAGAGCCGCCAAGAAAAAGAAGAATGATGATATCCAAGGTCCCGGGGCAGGATATCATCATTCTTCTCTTGGTTATTCCTTTCTACTTCTCTCACTCTCTCAGGGTGCAGCATAAACTTCAGGCTTCCTTGCACCATATGACTAATAATAATAATTACTACTACCTGTTTCTAACCCCTGCCTCATCATCTCTTCGCTATACAACACAGTTCTGATGCTATGTGTGAACTGCTGAACACCGGTTATACACCCCAGGGCCTCACATCTGGTTTGTATGGGCTTGGCACAACCAGGGTCCTTAGCTGGATATCATCATTCTTCTCTTTCTTGGTGATTCCTTTCTACTTCTCCCTCTCTCTCTCTCTCTCTTTCAGGGTAACTCCGGATTTTTTTTTTTTTTTTTGTATGGCTGGTGCAGCATCAGCCTCAGGCTTCCTTGCACCATATGAATAATAATATACAGACAGGGCCGGCGCTTGGAAGACACCAGCCACAGGTGTCGCCTAAAATAGGCGCAGCTAGATGCGCTACTGCATATATATGTACTATATATATAAGATAGGATATGGATTAGGCGCCGTCACAAGTTCTGCCTCAATCGCCACAAACGCTAGCGCCAGCACTATATACTGATGCCGATCACCGTCCTGAAATAACTGGGAATGCTCCTACCAGATACGAATACTCCTTACCTGACAGGTTTTGGATTCAACACTAAAGTTTTCATCTCCCATACTACATATAAACATTAAATTAAGAGTAATTGACGAAAAGTGAATGCAAGACATCAGGTGCATGATATTTCTCATTTGTTTTATTTAAATTGTAAAATCTAACACATACCTCTTACTATAGTTTTATATGATGACAAAAAGCAGGTATTAGTGTATTTCTGTAAGCTTTCAAAATAGCATTAAACAATGCTAAAGTAAACATCGAAATCACACGCATCTAACAAACACGTCTTCGGCCACAGTGGGACTATACGGGAAAAGTTTTCGTTAGGTGGCTCGCTAGTATCAGAGTACTATTCTGTGGCACAGAGAAGTAATTTCTTACTCTGTGCTCTGTAGCTGGTATGTCTCTTAGTATTCTGTGGTATTTCTCTAGCACAGAGTAGTAACATATCTTACTTCTATGTGGTCTCTAGCAGGCGCGTTTTAACGCTTTAATAGCATAATTGTAACGTATCCAATATTCCGAATGGCTTATGAAAGGATGAATATATTCGAGGTTTCTCAGTGAAGATGAATAGATGAGAGGATAACAGACCAAATAATAGCGAAGAGCATAAGGAACAGCTATACGAACACAGTGGACAGGAAAGTTAAGAATGTAAGGATTCTAGATATCAACTGGAACTCATGGGTTGAATACTCACTCAGTAAAAAAAAAAAATTCTCATTTGTTAGACATGTTTTCTAAACCAGTGTTTCCAAGCTGTGATCCACGTAACTTATGAAAGTGGTCGGCGTAACATGACAATAAAACAGCTTTTTTTTTATGTAGGTTATAATCCCATTAAGATTGCATTGTTATTTTTTTCTAATGTAGGCAACAGTCCCATTAACAGTCTGCGCGGTAGCACAGTGGACGGTGACTATACGTCACGGATGGAAAAGGCCCGGGTTCGAATCCCATCGATGACGCGAGGACCTTTAGTGGGCTTTTTTCACTCCGTGGCTGAGTTAGTGGATAGCAAGGTTTTCCCCCCCCAGAAACTGGGGTTTTTCGTCCAGCAAACAGACAAATCGATCATAGAACACACGCAATTAACAGACATAAGACACAACACGACAGATGAATTTAATTATTCGGGTGGCCTAAATATAACAGTTTTTTTGTTTTTTTTAGTCCCATTAACACTGTCTGCACAGATAGCACAGTGGTATCGTCACCGTCCTCCCCCCCTCCCCCCCACTGGGTGGAAAAGGGCCAGTTTCGAATCCTGTCGATGACGCGAGGAACTTTAATGGTTTTTTTTTTTTTTTTCACTCCGTGGCTGAGTTAGTCGGTCTTAGGTGTAGACAGCAAGATTTTTCCACCAGAAACTGGGGCTTTTCTTCCAGCAAAATGGACAAATCGACCGTAGAACACCCGCAATTAACAGACATAAGACACAGCACGGGAGATCAATTTAATTATTCGGATGGCCTAAAAATAATAGTTTTAGTCCTATTAACACTACATACTACAAAAAGCACACACTATATGGACCTTTATTTGGTATTAAATTGGGCAGTATGGGCTTGACACACCTAATGTTCTGAGCTGGATATCACCATTCTTTTCTTTCTTAGTGATTCTCTCTCTCTCTCTCTCTCTCTCTCTCTCTCTCTCTCTCTCTCTCTCTCTCTCTCTCTCTAGCCGTATGGCTAATAATAAGAACAACAACAATACGTGTGCGTCGCAGTATGGATTTGGATTATACAGAGTGTTTTAGGTGCATTTTGGTCTCATTGTAGCCATTCTTCCAAAAAAAGATATCGCGTAGCTGCAACAGAATTGAAGGAAAAGACTTTGTTGACGATTATCTCTCTCCAGTATACCCCACACATTCTCAATAGGACTGAAATTAGGTAAACGTAAAGTTTAAAGTGTGTAGAATCTTGTGGCATCAGGGGATTCCCCCATCTCCACGTAGTTTTCATTCTGGGTATGAGACAGTACTCTGTCAAGGTTAGCGGTTTAAAAAAGTGTGTGAGCTGTGTCTACGTGTAGTATTGTGTACCCTTGTTTTCCTGGCCATTTAGATGTTGGGGCCCATATTGGAACCCACCGTTTGCACACTTTGCCCCGTGGAGGCAAGCCAGGTACCCAGTAGATTTATATTTACTCTCACAGGCCCTGCCACCTAGTTATCTGAGATTTCAGTAGCTAGGGGTTTATAAAATAAAAAAGGGGGGGTTAAGCGCTGGAAACAGAAAAGGCCGAAAGGTTTATGCGATTTAGATTTGAACGTTATTAGATTTTGACAGCTTGTGTGGTCATACACTGACGTGTTAGGCAGAGTAGACACGAAACTGTGTCCTCCCCCTTGCTAGGAAATGAAGGGATATTAGGGCCACACAAGGGAGCGTGGCTTGGAGGGCCAATATGGCTGACAGCAGGGCTGTGCTAGGCCTTTGTTGTTGTGATCGTCATAAGTTCAGATGCGTTTCCATCATTTGGGCCGGAAGGGGCTCACATCTGGTGAGCATGGGCTTGGCACACCCAGGGTTCTTAGCTGGATATCATCATTCTTCTCTTTCTTGGTGATTCCCTTCTACTTCTCTCTCTCTCTCTCTCTCTCTCTCTCTCTCTCTCTCAGAGTAATGCTGAAATTTTTTTTGGTGGTGCAGCATAAGTCTCAGGCTTCCTTTTTCACCAAATAGCTAATAATAATAATTATTATTATTATTATTATTATTATATCCCGAGACTGAATGATTCATGCTGGCCATCAAAGACCAGGTATTCAACACCAGTAACATTAGCATTAGCATTAGCAGAGGCATATGATGCAAGAAAGCAAGCTTATTCAGCATCAGCCAAAAAAAAAAAAAAAAAAACACAACCACTACTCCCATTTCACCCCTCCGTTCGTTCGAAATACCTGTCCAGCTGAGCCTTAAATTTGTTTAGGCTATCAACTTCAACAACAGGTGATGGAAATCTATTCCACAAACCAACGGCCCGCTGGCTAAAGGCAAATTTCTGCACATCTATCCGACATCCGTCCTTCCTCAATTTGAATTTATGCCCTCTCAGGTGATTATTCTGAGCAAGAGGAAGAATCCCATCGGCATTGAGCATGCTCAAGCCATTCAAAGCCTTATACACCTCTATCAGATCACCTCGCCGATGCCTAGTCTCCAGACTCTGTAATTTGCAAAACTTTAGCCTTTCTTCGTAAGAGCAACCATTTGTGACACATTCACTAATCTTGTTGCCCTTCTCTGTACTCGTTCCAGCAGCTCTACATCCTTCTTGAAATGAGGCCTTCAGACCTGTATACAGTACTCAAGGTGTGGCCTGACCAATGCCACAAGGGAATAATCACATCCCTATCCCTGCTAGAAACATTCCTGTATATCATTGACAAGACACCATGAGCTACTCTTGCAGCTCGTCTGCACTGTTCAGAAAACTTCATATCTGCCTGCACAATTACCCCCAGGTCCTTTTCATTCTCTACCACTGTCAGCGTAGTACCACAGAGTTGATACATTGATCAGGGGTTACTGTTTCCCATATGTAGTATTTTACATTTGTCAATGTTAAACTTCATTTGCCACCTCTCAGCCCATCTGCTCAACCTTTCCAGATCCTGTTGCAGCAGAGTAGCATCAGTAGTGTCCTTAACAACCCTGACAACTTTTGTATCGTCTGCAAACTTAGACATTAAGCTTGATATACCATCATCAATATCATTTATAAATACAGAAAACAACAATGGACCCAACACTGAACCCTGAGGAACTCTACTAATAACACTACTCCACGTTGAGCAGTGTCCATTGATTACCACTCTCTGTCTTCTGCCACTCAACCATCCCTTTATCCATAGCAGCAATTTGCCTCCAATGCCACACTGCTCCAATTTGTGCAGCAGTCTTCCATGCGCAACAGTATCAAAAGCCTTTCTAAGATCCAAATATATAATATCAAAGTTATTCCCTGCATCCAGATCTTTTGTGACTACATCATAGTATCCAATCAAATTGGTCAGAGAAGACCTACCCTTAACAAAACCATGCTTTGTCTGAGCTATAGCTGAATTCTTGTCTAGATGATCCTGCAGTGCTTCTTTAACCAGTGCCTCCATTAATTTTCCTGAAACCGAAGTTAAACTAACAGGTCTATAATTACTTGTGTCAGCCTTTGATCCTCCTTTGTGAATTGGGGTTACATTTGCACATCTCCAGTCTATGGGTACCTCCCCTAAGTCCAAAGAAGCTCTCATAATTATGGCTTAGGGTTTGCTTACTTCCTTTGCTGCCTCCTTTAATATAACTGGATAGATCCCATCCACCCCGGTGCCTTTTTTATGTTTATCCTCAACAATTTCTCCTCCACTTTCCTCTCATTTGTCAGAAAATCATCTAGCTCACTGCCAATGTTTACTTCACCTACGACACTCCCCTTCCTGAATAACTCCTCATGTGTGAATGTAGATGCAAAATACTCGTTTAGATTGTTAGCCACCTGAGCAGGATCCTCAACTGTTGAACCATCAACATCCAGTGGACCAATCTGATTCATCCCTTTCCTTCTTGAGTTTAAATAGGTAAAGAACTCTTTTCTGTTTTTCTTTGCATCCTTAGCCAAGGATTTCTCATAATCTGCCTTTGCCTGCCTAATCTCCTTTGTAACTTGGTTACAGACCAACTTATATCTATCATAGGCTTCCATGTCACCCATTAATTTGTATGTATCCCATGCATTTTTCTTCTCTGCCATATGTCTCATTAGTTCATCTGACAACCATTTAGGCCTCAACCTTGAACAATATTTCTCTGTTGGTATGTAAAGCCTGGTAGCTTCCAAGATTAGTTCCTTGAAAGCTTCCCATTTTGAATTTGCTGTTGGTAACATCATCAGTTGGTCCCACTGTATAGAATTTAAATACTGTCTCAGACCATCATAGTCGCCTTTACGAAAGCAAAAACCCTTCCCTTTACCTCTAATGGTAGTTACCTCGTTGAGTAAATCCCACTTCAGCACATTGTGATCACTGCTACCTAATGGTTCCTTTATCTGCAGATTCTTAATGCATGAAGAATCACTACTGATAATCAGATCATGAGTATTACTCCCTCTAGTTGCCTCCCGAACATGCTGGTGTTGAAAACAATCATCCAATAAATCCACAAAAGCCTTGCTAGTGTGTGAGTGACCAACCCACAAATTCCAGTCAATATCTGGGAAATTAAAATCCCCCATTATAAGACTCTCTGATTTACTGGCCCATTCTATTTCCCTATACAGTATCTTATTATACTCATCAGAGTCATTAGGCCTATAGCACACTCCTACTCTCAATTTTGATTTACCTATGCTTATGTCACACCAAACTGACTCGACACTGCCCTGTCCATCGATGTCGACTGGCTTCACTTCCTTGGATTTTATGTGTTTCTTAACTAATAGCATAACCCCTCCTCCCTTCCTATCCTGTCTATCATTTCTGTAGATGTTGTACTCCCCAAATTCCAGTTCTGCATTCCTTATATCTGTGTGACACCACGTCTCTGATATCCCAACAATATCTACCTTTGATGTTTTGAGCAATACCTCAAATTCATCAAATTTATTTACTAAACTCCTAGCATTGGTGTACACGCAAGTATACATGCACCTGTTTCTATTTTTAGCTACCCTAACACAACCCATATGTTTACTTGTACCGCAGTGACTTCCAGCAGTCTCTGAAATATCCTGCATCTTGTTTTTCAGGCTTCTGCTCATTCCAATGGAAGCAGTGCAAGAATCTCTTTCACCTCTGCCAGTGGCTGCTGTTAATCTATTAGTCTTTGTCTCCCCCCAAGCTAGCAGTTTTCTGACCCACCTAACACTGCCTCGATAGCATCAGCAAATATTCTTGCACCCTTTCTATTTAAGTGTATCCCATCCCTGTAGAAGCAATGTCGCCTGTTAAGAAGTACAGTCCAGGCTGAAAAAAATTGTACCCCTTGAGCCTTGCACAATCTTTCCAGGGCCGAATTGATCGACAAGGCTCTCATCATATACTCCCTCCTATCGTGTCTGGGCAGAATTGCAGACACTTTCAAATTCAACACTACTTCACGGCTTTTTTTCAACAGTGACCTGTGCTTGTTAAGTAATTCCGCTGGTCTCCTACTCTTAACATCATTAGTGCCAACGTGTACAACTATATCACCTTTTGTGCCCTTAAAAGATGATATCCGCTCTACAACGTCATCAACCTTTGCCCCTGGCAGACATACCCTGGTCCTGTTCCACCTATCCTTTTTACAAAGCATGTTCCCCGTTTCCCCTGACAATAGAGTCACCAACAACTACTAGTTCCTGTGGGACCAACGCATTCTGCCTTGGGGTCTGCCTCTGTGTTGCAAGATGACCAAGTGCAAGCTCTGGCTTTGATGTGGGCAGCTGAGAGCTCGATGGGCCCCTCAATTTATTTCCTTCGAGGGCATCCACCCTGTCCTTCAAGGTCTCATATAGGCCCATAACAACGCTGAGTTGTCGCCTAATTTCCTTGCTCTCCTTGCATCGTGCACACACAAAGACGTCCCCCATGGCAGTATTACGTTCCGTACCCGATTGCTCCACAAACATCAAGCAAACAGTGCATCTTAAAAGGCTGTGATTCAGAAGGCAACTCCCCCCCCCCTCAGTTCTCCCCTGAGCCACAGCACTTCCATTAGCTTGAGCCTTTTGCTTTGCTGCTCTGGTCTCAGTCATGATTTCGATTTAATGTCAATAAAATTACAATTTCAGAACAAAATTAAAACCTTAAACTTGTATCCTAACACAGTTATAACGTATATTTATTTTTCAGTATCGAGTGTTATCTACGAGTTCCCTTTATATAACTTCCGTATGAAGTTATGTATTAATTATTTGTTACGTTTGTACTCTAAGTCGTTATATATATATAGTTAAAAGTACAATTTAATTGACAATGAAGTTTAACAAGATTAATAGATTTACTGATTAATTGACAATATTATATTATGCACTATACTATACAAAACTAATGCTATCGAATTCCGGATATGCTGTATCGTGTTACAATTGCGGTAATTACGAACGGTATTGATTAAGTATTGATTAAGTATCTTTAAGTATTGATTAACTTCCAAATCTCGCTGTCTCAATTTAGAATAAACTAAGGATCTTGACTAGGTCTATAGCTACTTACAGATAATAATTTGATATAACAATTGATTAACAAATCGGCTAAATTCGGTTAAAAACCTCTCGTTCAACGGAGCTGCAATTTGTAACACGTGGATTTAATACCGTTACCGATACTAAGTAATACGCACAAAATCTCTAGCAAGTTAAACTTTAAACTAAGTATCGTAACTAGGAATATAAAACTACTCTATAAAATAAGTAAATATGCCAATTTAAGCTAATAAAACAGAAAAGAAATCCGAAAAAACTTGTCTTCTCCAGGAGCTGCAAAATAGCTGCGGCCGCACAGGCTACCCTCGAACCCTAAAGTACCATTCCTTAACTATAGAACTTTGCAGAAGTACATTGCAAAGAAGCCGGGAATGACAGATGACACATGTCGACGATGGCACCTGGCCTCAGAAACAATCCAACACATCACTGCGGGGTGCAAAGTGATCACCCAGACCGAGTACACTCATACACACTACCAGTTAGCTAGGATAATACATCAAAAGCTAGCGAGGAAATACCAGTTGACCAAAGAAAGTGTACCATACTACAAGTATTAACCCCAGGCAATACTAGAGACCCGAACCCACAAGCTGTACTGGGACCGCGCCATAATAACGGATAAGACCATCCAGCACAACATTCACCATAACCCTTGTGGAGAAGATAAAAAAGGCTACTTATCTGATTGACATCGGGTGCACACACTAGCAATGTCCCGAAAACTCATGAGGAGAAAATTAGGACGTACAGGAACCTGAGCCATGAGGTCAACGAGATGTGGCATATGCAAGAAATAGCGACCATCCCGATCATCGTGTCAACCACCGGTATGGTGCCAAAGACTCTACATAGCAGCCTACCAGCAATAGGTCTCCCAGAGAACACCTACAAGTAACTCCAGAAAGTCGCAATCCTGAACAACTGTAGGATAGTGAGAGATTTCCTCGACCGACAGTAACACCAGACCTGTGTACTTGGTAGCAGTACCCGTCACGGAGTAGAATCCGCCAATCAGGGAGAAATAATATAAGAGCAACAACAATAATAATAATAAAAAAAATAAATAATAATAATAATAATAATAATAATAGTGCGGTACCCAACACTGGAAACCTGCAGAAAACCCATGAGGAAAAAATCACGAACTACACGAACCTAAGACAGGAGATCGAAGAGATGTGGCATATGGAACAAGTAACGACCGTCCCGATCATCGTGTCAACCACAGGTATGGTGCCAAAGACCCTACATAACAGCCTAGCAGCAATAGGTCTCCCAGCGAACACCTCCAAGGAACTCCAGAAAGTCGCAATCCTGAACACCTGTAGGATAGTCAGAAAGTTCCTCGACTAACGGTAACACTGGACATAACAACAACAACCACCCTGTGTACTTGGTAGCAATACCCGTCACGAGATGGTACCCCCAATCAGGGAGAAATAATATAAGAGCAATAATAATAATAATAATAATGGGCGCGATGGCCCAGTGGTTATGACACTGGACTACCAGCCTGATGGGCTGGTAGTCCAGTGGGTTCGAGTACCGCCTTGCCGGAAGCGAACGTGGCTCCATCACGCTGGGAGACCGATATAATAATATTAATAAATAAATTAATAGTAATAAAAATTAATTAATAAATAAATAAGCGTCGTGAAAGTTGCTCCAAGAGATTTACGTACCCAAGGTCGGGGTGGTGTTTAATGCAGATTGTGGCACCATCTGGCATCACTCCCGCGAACTACCACTGGACATAAGCCGAAGCTAAACAGTTCCACTTCCATAGATGGATGATGTCGCAGAAAAACATTAAACATTCTGCATCGAGTGGGGCGCAGGATAAAGTCATTCGCGTTCAGGCCTTAGGCAGAGGAATCATTTCGAAAAATCAGAGACGGTCTCCTGAGGAAGACAGTGGAATGAGTGGTGCTGTCCCCCCCTGTGGCTACCACAAGAGAAGGGCAAGACCATCCAGCCTCACCAACTGGAAATGCTTCCTGAGCAACTGCGCTAGTGACCATCCAGGAAGGGAGAAAACGCCAACGCATGAATTAGAGCATCGAAATGAATACGTACATCATGCAAGCATACTACGAAATAATGAAGCTGGAGACAGATGTGACAACTTACAGTGTGAGACTACATACCAAGTGGCTGGAACGATTCCCTGATATTCAGGTCACCGAACAGCGAATAGCGAACCAGAGAAGGACCATCGTCTCGAAGAACCTGATAGCACAAAGAATAAATAATACAGAACTAGAGGAGGAAGAAAATACCACCACCGAACCAGAGGAGGAAGAGCGAGAAGAAATACAACCCACAGCAGCTGAAGTGGAAAGAGACGAGGTCATGATATCCAGAATAGAGGGCGAGTGGAAGAAGGCCCTACCTAACAGAACTCGAAGGAATGGACCCCATAAAGACTCAGGTGATACCGAAGCCGAATAGAGCCGTGAGGCGGAATAGATCCTTGTGGAGAGTGACAGACCATCTCAGTTGGCACGTAATACCGCATTACCTCGACAGCAATGGTGAAACATTGGAGGCAATCCACACAGCCGTGTATTGTGCTCCGGTAGCAGCCACGAGGATTAATGAAAGAGAAGTGAGAGACCAGCAGCAGAACTAAAGAAAACAGACGAAACTGAAAGAGCTTGGGAAAGACTTCAGCAGAAGATAGAAGAATTAAGGATCAAGATAGGCCAAATGACCCAGTACCAACGGAGCAATAGGAGTAAGAATTTAATTGGAAAAGTGAAGAGCATCCTTAAGAGAGACAGCATCCACAGCAAACATGAGACAAAAAACCAGAGAATAGGAGAGAATTTGGACACATTGAAGCAAAAGCTCCTTGCACTCAGCAGGCGACTAAGCCGATATTTTCCCAGAGGAAAATAAACAACCGAATCTTCGATGAGGACAAAACAGGCTTCTTCAGGAAACTCGGAGAAGATGGGAAAGAAGGGAACGGACCACCTGAGAAGAAGACGATTGAGGAGTTCTGGGGCTCACATCTGGTAAGTATGGGCTTGGCACACCCAGGGTCCTTAGCTCGATATCATCATTCTTCTCTTTCTTGGTGATTCCCTTCTACTGCTCTCTCTCTCTCTCTCTCTCTCTCTCTCTCTCTCTCTCTCTCTCTCTGTCCCTCTCTCTATGGAGCAGAGAAGTAAGACATAACAGCCAAGCCACCTGGATAGAAATAGAATGCAAGAAAACCAAGGACGTACAAAAAATGAAAAGGTGGGCGATTAGGGAAAAAGAAGTAAAACAGACGATCAAGAACTCTCACAACTGGCGAACTCCAGGAATAGATAACGTCCACAACTACCGGTACAAGAAGCTCACTTGCACACACAAGCACTAAGAAGAGCAGTTCACCCGAATGATACAAACCCGGAGACAGTCCCAAACTTTCTCACTCAAGGAATCACATATCTGAAGCCTAAAGACGAAGATACAAGAAACCCGGCGAAATATAGGCCAATCACCTGCCTCCCAACAATGTACAAGATTCTGTCCAGCTGCATAGCTAGGAAGATATCAGACCACTTGGAGAGCCAGAATATAATGGCTGAACAGCATGACATGTAGACATGTATAGTATATTATGTAAGGTGGCTCCCAAACGCTAGTTCAACTCCGCCGTGGTTGAACTCTGCGAAAAGGCCAGAAATGTGTGTAATGCTATGTTTGTGCCGTGTATGTGTTTGTTTTGTTGTTTCTGGCCACTTTGCTATCAGGAAGCAACAAGCACCAGGGTGGTGCGTCCTGATACCTGTCTACGCCGCGAGGAGGTGGGCCACAACTGAGCGCGAACAGCAGCAAACCTCGAGTCTCACGTACTGAATGTCGAAATCTTTCAAAATATGAGCAAATAAAGTTAATTTTAACAATAATTTTTTTAAAAAAAATAATAAAATAATCAGAAAATTTAAAGATAAAAATAAGTAAAAAATAAATAAAATTCAGTAAAAATAAAGATAAAAATAAGTAAAAAATAAATAAAATTCAGTAAAAATAAAGATAAAAATAAGTAAAAAATAAATAAAATTCAGTAAAAATAAAGATAAAAATAAATAAAATTCAGTAAAAATAAAGATAAAAATAAATAAAATTCAGTGAAAATAAAGATAAAAATAAGTTAATAAAATGTAAAAAAAAAAAAAAAAAAAAATCATCCTGCACCAGTGTAAGGATGTGGAACACACCTCAGGACCAGCCTGAGGTTAACAGGAAATAGAAGTCAAGAGGACACAGTGATGACACACTCGGCGTCATACACTTCATCATCTTCATCAAGATGATGATGAAGATGGTACTTGAGCTAAAAAAAAATGCTGGTAGTGACGATAGTGGTGGTATCACGAGATGACGATGATAGAAATGTTGGTCTGGACTGGAGGTAGAGCTGGAATAGGAGTAGTTCCTGAAGTTGGGGCATTGCTGATGATTGCTGATGATGCTGTCCACGTCTGGCAAAGGCTTTAAGTGCAAAATCTTGCAGAAGATGAAATTTTCCTTTGGAGTCTAAGAGAAAAGACACATTGCCTGGGGAAAATTGTTGAGACAGAGTAGACAGAGGCTGACGAAGATCCAAGTAATATGGACATGTGAAAAGAACATGCTGCCAATTTTCTGGGCTGCCACAGTTACAGAGGGGTGAATCAGACGGGTTAAACATAGCAGGTTTAGCACGAAGGGAACAGTGACCAATTAGAAGAAAAAGAGTGCGGAGACTCGGACTGAACCATTTAAGAATAGACTTTTGTAAGGCAAAGGACACAGATGGAATAAATTTTCTTGTGACTATACCTTTTGAAGAAGAAGAAGACTACCGATCTTGCCAGAGTTGAACCAGGTGGTTCCAACAACGAGTTTTTTCGGTTTTAGGGTCGCAGTGGATGTTAACAATGAAGTCTAAAAAGTCAACTGGAATGACATGTCTAAGGTAATAGCAAAAATATAATGGCCGAAAAGCAGAAAGGATCCAAGCGGCTGAGCAAAGGATACAAGGGGCAATTAACCATAGATGTCGTGGTTATGAAGCAAGCCTAAGAAGCACAGCAATATGAACACAGCCCACATTGATTCCGTGCCTCATACCTGGCTAATAGAGGCGCTGAACATCTACAAAGTCAATCCGATAGTGACAAATTTCCTAGGAGAAACGATGACGAAATGGAGTACCACCATTAATGTCGAAAACATCACAGCCAGGCCAATCCCCATCGGGAGAGGAATCTTTCAGGGAGATGCCCTGAGCCCATTGTGGTTCTGTCTAGCACTTAACCCACTGTCCACCATGCTCAACAGTAGCAAGTACGGATAAAGAAGGAAGGAAGAACCTGTACACCCTCACCCACCTGATATACGTGGATGACATCAAGCTTTACGCGGGAACCGAGAAGCACCACCAGCAACTACTCCAGATCATTGAAGATTTCAGCAATGATATTAGGATGGAAATTGGTCTAGACAAATGTAAGACCCACGGATTGCACCAGGAAAAATTAGTCAACTGAAACTACCAGCTGCAGACTGGTAAACAGATTGAAGCCATGGCAGAGAGAGAGGCCTAAAATAATTGTGGATGATGCAGAATCAGCAGTTACAGCACAAGAAAATTAAGGCCTCCTGACCAAAAAATACCATCAGAGACTTAGAAGCCTGGTGAAAGCAAAGCAAAGCTGAACTGAGGGAACACAATTAAAGCCATAAACACTTATGCAGTCCAAGTTCTAACATACTCCTTCGGGGTCATAGATTGAACTAACACCGAACTGGAGGATATCATGAGAAAGACAAGGACAATGACAAAGAGTCGCCAACACCACCCAAAATCTGCCGTGGAGAGACTGACAATTGCCCGAAAAGAAGGAGTAAGCGGCCTGATAGCCCTCATTGAGCAACAGAAGACAGCGATAGTTAACCTGAAGGATTACTTCCAGAAACACGCAGCACTCCACCAGGCCATCAGGAAGATAGACAAGAAGCGGTATACCCCACTCAACCTAAGCGAGGAGTGCCCCCCCCAACCAGGAGGTACAAATGAAGCTAGAAAAATGGGCAGATAAGACACTCCATTGCAGACACTACAATGATCTCCATCAAGATCACATTGATAAAATTGCTTCCAATGCATGGCTCGCGAGTGGGACGCTCTTCCCCGAGACTGAAGGATTCATGCTCGCCATCCAAGACTAGGTAATCAACACCAGGAACTATAGAAAATACATCGCCAAGGAGCCCAGAGTGTTCGATGACATGCGACCTGCCCATCGTCGACATGTGTCATCGAAACGATCCAACACATCACCGCGGGATGCAAGGTGATCACCCAGACTGAGTACACTCATAGACACGACCAGGTAGCCAGGATAATACATCAGAAGCTAGTAAAGAAATACCAGTTGATCAAAGAAAGTACGAACCCCAGGCAATACTAGAGACCCAAACCCACAAGCTGTACTGGGACCGCGCCATAACAACGGATAGGACGATCCCGCACAACAGACCGGACATAACGCTTGTGGACAAGAAGGAAAGGGCTACCTATCTGATTGATCAGACGTTACCCAACCTGCAGAAAACCCATTGGGAAAATATCAGGAAGGGCGTAAACACACTATTATCACTTCACACGACTTCACATGTAAACAAATCATACGTCAGATGTGTGGGAGCTATATTTACCATTCAGTTAATTGCTCGGGGATGCACAATTGTTATTGGCTGCATTCAAAAGATAACACGTCGGCCCACAAGGCCGTATGACTTTTTCGGAAGTTTACATTTTTGTGTTTAAACAGAAATTTTGTCCGGCGTATCCGGGTGACAAGAGAAAAATGGAGGAAATGCTAATAGAAAAAGTGAGATTGTACGAAGTGCTATATAATATTAGGTCACCAAATTATCGAGATCAACATATGCGGCAAGAAGCTTGGCACGAAATAGGAACAGATTTCAACATGACAGGTAAATTTATTTTTATTTCTTTATTGGCTATATAATTAGGAAATAAACATTTTCAAGTTATTGTGAAAGATCATAGGATATTATTGTGAATTTTGGTGTCGTTTAAATTTTTAATTTTGAATTCTTCCACAACGAAAAATCTTGCTTGCTGCCATGGTACCGAACCAGCAGGAGATACAAAATAGTCTTTAAATGCTTCTCGAATTTCGAAAGCTTCACTTGTAGCATTTATTCGAAGGAAACCTAAATTCTGTAGGCCGGCATTGTGTGGTAAAGGTTCTATTTCCACAGGCATTTCTCTTTCCTTGCATAACATATTGTGAAGGCAGCATGCTGCTAGCACCACTTCATCCACTGTTTGGGGCTGTATTTAGAAAGGCTTAAGAAAAACTCTCCATCGAGCAGTTAGAATGCCAAAAGCGTTTTCTGCAAAAGCGTTTTCTGCAAATCGGTAATTGAAGATTTTCTTATCCTCATTTCCTCCTAAACGATTTCGGCTATAGGGTCGAAGCAAGTACGTTTTTAAAGGAAATACTTCATCTTCTACAATGGCATGTGGCTGTGGCTCACCATTTTCAAATAAGGGAATGGCAGCAGGAACAGCGAGTTGATTTGACTCCAGTTTTTTTTTTCCAAAGTGTGAGTTTGCAAAAACACTTCCATCGCTGTTTCGGCCATACGAACCTACATGAACTGCAATAAATTTATATTCAGGATCTACAGGTGCTAGCAGCACAATAGAATGAGCTCCCCTATAATTGTAAAATGTTTAGCCTGCATTAATTGAGCATTGAATATTTATATGTGTTCTGTCTATGGCAGCATTGCAGTTTATGGAATTCCATAGTTCCTTGTATTTAGCTGCTGATTTTTTCCAAAGCCATTCGCTTGGTTCTGGCATTGCAGTGGGTCCCAACTTATGTCAAATGGTATCACATAGATCGATCATTATTTTTCAAACTGTACTGAAACCTAACCGGAAACTGAAATTAGACTCCGAAAAGAGTTATCGGTTGCCAAAAACTTGAAAAGAAAAGACTGTGAATAAATTTTATTTGATTGTAAAAATACTACAGTGGACTCCCGCTTTACAATGGATTCTCCCTAACAAAATACCGTTCAGTATATGATATGTAGTAAGCGCCAATCATTGTGATCGCGTTTGCGAATTGAATTTTAATTCTGTTAACGGCGAATTTAATTAGGGAAAACAGGAGGAGTAACAAGTTTACGAAGCTTAAAAAATAGGAATGAAGAGAATATTCAGAAAATTTATTTGTTTTTTTATATGATTGAAGATTTCAGTGAACTCATTTCAACATAATAACGTAAAAACCCACACAATTCCAGTTATCCAGTTTATTCTACCGATTCTGCGGTTGATTTTGCTAACCAGTGATCGTGTTAACAGAACGCCTACTTATTTCACTTTGTTATGCTATTCGAAATAAATTTAAATAAAAATAATACAATTTCCATTACTAAAACGACCTTTTAGAGAGACAAATAGATTAGTTATAAGCGAAAATTTCAACTTCCGAGATCTTGGAACGAATTTTCGAAAAAACAATATGTTACGATATTTTCACGATAAAATGATGTCTCTGGAACTGATTAATATCGTAAGGTGGAGGTCCACTGTCATCTCACAGTCATTATACCTACAGTTTTTATGGTGTCTCTTCAGTTTTTTGCGATACCTGTAATAATTACTTTTAAGAATTTGAATATTAATTTTATCATGTTGTCAAAATAAGTTCAAAAGTGTAGACAAAGACCTCAATATTATTTCCTGGTAGGAATCATATTTTTTTTACAGCTGAAGCTGTGAAAAGTAGGTGGGAAAAAATACGAAGGTGCTTCCTGAATGCAATCAACGGGCGTCGTTCTAAGAGAAGTGAAGATGCAGCTAAGATTATACCTCCATGGAGATTCGAATTGCAAATGTCATTTCTTTTACCATTTTTAGACATTAGGAAAACTCAAAGCAACGAAACCAACAATGAGGACGATATACAAGACGCTGAGAATGACGACGAAATGTAGAAAATTCACGACAGGATAATTCAAAGGAACAAGAACTCAACAGAAGCGTCTGTGCAAACCCTGAAATATCTAAAAAACAAAAACGAGAGTAGGTCTGATAAAAATGAAGAAATTTCATCGAGTTTACAAATTATCAGGAGAAGAAAACGGGAAGAACGTCCTAATTCAATTCAAGAAATGGTAAATATACTAGAGGAAAGTGCCATGATAAGAAAAAGAAAATATGAAGAGAAGCGTGCAAACACAACAGAAATGGATGAAACTGTTTTTTCGAGCTTGTCGAAAATGACGAAACAGTTACCATTCACTGAACAAGCGAAAATAAAATTACAAGTAAGTAATGTTGTTTTGAGTGCACAAGTAAGGATATCCGAAAACCAACATCAAAAACGTTGCCCCTCTGCCTATTCCGAAGCACCCTCCTCTTCGACCAGATACTCGGCATACTCACCGCAAATGTCCAGTCACACAGACGCTCAAACTCAAAGATGGCCAAAGGAGGAAAATAGACCAACAGTATTACCATTAACAAATTTAGAGAACGAACAAGTCGATCATTTCAATTAATACAACTCCTAACAATTTGTTACAACTACAATTTTTAGCGTTGAGAAGTATTTTTTATTGTTATTAAATTTAATTTAAAAATTTTGTTTTGTATTTTGACAGAATAAATCTTGATTCAAAATTAAACTTACTGTATTTCCACTTACCTTAAACATACAACTAATTTTTCCTTAGCACTCATTGAATTTCGAAATTGCGTACTTTGCCCCTGAATGTCATCCTTAATTATATAATATCTTTATTGCAATCAGCGAAAATAAGTAAATTTTACATGTATGCCTGATGCAATGCCCATAACAGCAAAAATGCTAGGGGTTTAACATAGAAACAAACTAAAACTCTAACAACAAAAAAATGAGTTGAAAACAAATGAAAGCAGTTTTTTTTTTTACAATATCAACAAACCAATCAAGGAAAAACAGTGACAGTTACTCGACGAGAGCTGCTCCCTGATGATAAATCTTCTATAGGCTTTGTCCTCAAAGAATTCCTTGTAGTCAGCATCCATACCTTGGACGGTTTTGTAGCATCTCCATTGGCAGGAATCTGTCGCTGTTCCTGAGCCTCCACGCCACTGATTGTAAAGAAGGGAGGGAGGGAGGGCTCTTAAGGGTCTCGTGGGGATTCTCCAACTACAAATCAGCAAAAAACTTGGCGTGCTGATTTCATCCGTTGTCTGAGACTTTTCTGTAGTTTAGAAGTTTTGTCATTTCTGAAGTATGTGTGAAGGGTGGAAGCTTGTGCTTGAAGAGCACCCACCGAAGAATCCAGTACTCATCAGATGAGATAGTTTTTAGCATGGTTTTTGCTGCCGACGCCCAGATTTCAGATCTGTAGGTAATGACTGGCTGAAGAAACCGGTAAATATATTGAATGGTGTACTGGGACTTTGTGACATGAAGGAGGTGCTGTTTGGCAAGCCATCTGGATCGGTAGACGTTGTAGTAGTAGTAGTAGTAGTAGTAGTAGTAGTAGTAGTGGCATGTGATGCAAGAAAGGAAGTGTATGAGCGTATGCAGCATCAGCCAAAAAAAAAAAAAATCACACCATTCCCTCCAAACGCCTGTCCAGTTCCTCCTAAATTTATTCAACCTATCAACTTCCACAGCGACAGATGGAAGTTTGTTCCAGCAATTAACCACCCGCTAGCTAAAGGCAAATTTCTGCACATCTATTCTACATCTGTCCTTTTTTAATTTGACATAAACCAGGACTGGTTCAATCGTGGTTTATACGTTACGTTTTTATATACCGGTCATGGAAGTCTTAACTTTAAATTGTTCTCACTAGGATTAAGTAACACTCCTCTCTGTAGTTGTGGTGCTCAAGAAACTGTTGAGCATCTCGTCTTTCATTGTCCTCTGTACGACGATTTAAGACTGGACTTTCAACTTCTCACAAATGTATTTGACTGCTCCGAACTGCCAAGATTGGTTAACTGTGCTGAATATTATACTGCTTTCTCCACCTATGCAGAGAAACTGTTAAAGTGGAGGAAAAGAATTCTTACTCCCGAGGTTCAGTAAAATGCTAGACTGTTTCTTTGGATTACTCTTACCTGATGTATTGATCAGTCTGCTGGACTCCGAAGCCCAGTATTTATTTATGTATCATCATTGTATATAGTCTTTTTATGTACCATCATTGTATAAAGACTTTTATGTACCATCATTGTATATAGTGTTTTATGTACCATCACTGTAAATAGTCTTTTCATGTATAATTAATCATTATACTTTTCATGTATAATTAATCATTGTACTTTTCATTTATAATTAATCATTGTACTTTTCATGTATAATTAATCATTGTACTTTTCATGTATAATTAATCATTGTACTTTTCGTGTATAATTAATCATTATAAATTGTACACAATGTATAGATTACTTTCAGCGGCGAATAGGGGAACCCTGGAGCCTGCCAAAAAAATAATAAAATTCTTTGAATACTTTGAATTTGAATTCTAATAGAAGTTGTGCAAAAATCACCTTCACCTCTGCCTGCGGCTACTGTTAAACTATTTGTCCTTGTATCCCCCCAAGCTAGCAGTTTTCCGACCCACCTAACACTGCTTCGATAGCATCAGCAAATATTCTTGTACCCTTTCTATTTAAGTGTATCCCATCCCTGTAGAAGCAGTCTCTCCTGTTAACAAGTACAGACCAGGATGAAAAAATTCTATCCCTTGAGCCTTGCACAATCTTTCCAGAGCCGAATTTATCGACAAGGCTCTCATCATATACTCCCTTCTATCCTGTCTGGGCAGAATTGCAGACACTTTCAAATTCAACCTTAATTCCGGGTTTTTTTTCAACAGCGACCTGTACTTGTTAAGTAATTCTGCCGGTCTCCTACTCTTAATATCAATAGTGCCAACGTGTACAACTATATCACCTTTTGTACCCTTAAAATGTGATATCCGCTCTACAACGTCATCAACTTTTCCCCCTGGCAGACATACCCTGGTCCTGTTCCACCTATCCTTTTTACAAAGCATGTTCCCCGTTTCCCCTGACAATAGAGTCACCAACTACTACTAGTTCCTGTGGGACCAGTGCATTCTGCCTTGGGGGTTGCCGATGTGTTGCATGATGACCAAGTGCAAGTTCTTGCGTTGATGTGGGCAGCTGAGAGTTTGATGGGCCCCTTAATTTAGATCCTTCGAGGGCATCCACCTTGTCCTTCAAGCTCTCATATAGGCCCATAACAACGCTGAGTTGTCGCCTGATTTCCTTACACTCCTTACATCGCACACACACAAAGAATATCTGCCACATGGTGTTTAAAGCTGAGCTTAGGGACAAAGATGACCCCGAGATCTCTGTGCTTGGTTACTGGAGGTTCCATGGATTGTCAAGTGTAGTTGAGTTGCGTGTGATTTGAGTGAGAACACCATTTGTGCAGATTTATTTGGGTTAATCTGGAGATAGAACTGTGCTAAGTACGTAACTAGAGCTTTTAGGCTGTTATTGATGGTGTCAGAAGCAGTCTCAAGTTGGTTGGTACCATGGATCCGATAGAGGAGCTTTATATCATCTGCATAGCTGAGAAAATCCATTTCCTCGCATAGGAATGGGTGAATGGCAGCAATAAAGAGGAGCCCAGACAGAACTCCACCCTGGGGAACACCTACACTGATTTTCCTAGTGAATGATTTTTTATTCACTGTCAGGTAAAGAACCCTGGTAAAGAACTTTAAGAATTCAAGGATATTTCCTTTAATGTGGTATCCCTCCTCACATAGCTGATGTTGTTATTTGGGTTTTAAGAGCATTAGCAACTAAGGCCATATTGCTCCGGGGATATGCGGTGGTCATTCCCTGACCTTTCCGCATCCTCTGTATTTGGTGGTGATGGGCTCAAACCCCGGTTTAATCAAGAAGCGTGTGCTACGCACTGCTGCTCCTTTCCACCTGGCTACAGAGGCGCCTTCACATAGCTGAATGAGGGGCTGGACGTCAATGCAGTCGAAGGCAGACTGGATATCTAGATACACAATTGCCATCTCCTCCCTATCATGCAGAGCTTCCAGAATGGTGTTAGTAGTTGCCAGCAGGTTGGTGATGGTGGACCTACGTTTTAGTGCATAATGCATAAATTGTGAATTGTGTGGGAGAACCTGGTTGGTTAAAATGGGAAGAAAGCACTTCTCCATAACTTTGAGGATGCATGACGCTTTCATAATTGGCCTGAACTGTGATACTGAGGTAGCTCCATGTGTTTTTGGAATTGCCCAAACTATATATTGGTTCCAGGCTTTTGGGAAACTTTGAGTTTTGAGAATTCCATTTAGGATTCCTAGAAGCGCATCTATGATGAAAACACTTATGCTCTTTAGGATAAATTGTGGAATCCCATCAAATCCAGCACATGATGTCGGTGGGATACTATTGATGGCCTGGATGAGCTTTCCTTTTGTAATGATGATGGATGTGACAGTATCTCACTGACGACTGTTGTGAAAGTTCTTACGGTCTGACGCAGACCTGGGCTCGAATTTTGTAATGTAGTCAAGCCATTCGATCGGATTAATTTGCTGAGGGAATTCATCATGTCCTGCCTTAAACGGTGTCTTCCCTACCGTGAGTATTTTATTAATGTAGGCTTTCATGGCTTTAGATTTACATCTGTTAAACTGAGAATGGGTTCTTGAGTATGCTATCCTGCCTATCGGGTCTGATGTGGTTTTCCATTTTGCATGAAGCTTTTGCTTATTCTGAAATTCGAGGCTGAGTTGTTGGTTCCACCATGGTTTGCTCCAGCGAGAAATTGGCACGGTTTTTGACGCTGCAGATCGAGCAATAGAATTCAGCCAGTAGGTAAGAAAGTGCAGCCTGAGCTGTGGATGACATTGGTTTAGGGCATCCCAAGGAAAGATGGATGCTGCAAAGCAACAGTTCTGTGGATCAAGGAGTGAAGGACTAATCACAGTTTTCTTAACTGGTATCTGATGTCGCCATGATGACTTGGAAGCAATTGGGAGACAGAGGGCTACTTGTAAGTGGGCTGACATGAAGGCTGTTTCAGGCTGGCTGTCTAAGATAAGGGAGTCTGTGGCAAAGATTAGGTCTAACTGGCTAGTGCCTCTAGGGGGGGCAAAGTTCTGGAGGGTCAGTCCTACTGCAGTCAGATTAGAGGACAATAATCTGTGAAGACTGTGTTGGTCTGAGCTAATATTGGTCTTCACACACAAGTAAAGTTGCTTTTGGGTGCCATTGATTAATGATCCAATTAGAGACCTCTTGTATAGTGTTCTTAACTGAAGGTGGGGGATATAGACTGTGCACACGTCAAGTCTGTTGTCTTGGACACTGAGTGAGACTCTTGCAGCTTCAAACAGTTCTGTCTTCAAAGTGTGTTGAAGAGAATGCCTACACCGCCGCCAGTCCTCCGCTCTCTTGAAGCAAAAATGCCAGAGAAACATGCAGGCTGAGAGAAGGCGAAGTCCTCTTCATTAATGGAGAGCCAAGTCTCTGTAATGCAAATCACGTCATACAACCTTGATAGGAGAAGAATTTCCATTGTGTCAAGCTTATTTCTCAGGCTTCTAGCGTTTTGGTAGAAAATAGTGCACATCATAGAAGTTTTGATGTATGTCCTTGTTGGAGCTCTGGTGGCCTTCGAATATCGGCTTTGATTCGTTCTGGAGGTAATCCTCACTTTAATCTTCATATGTTCCTCCTTAGGATATTCAGGCTGGGTTGTTACTTCGTTGTGGCGGTGAGATGGATGATTTCGGGATGTTTTTCTTTGGGGAGGGTACTTGTAGATCCGATTTGGTTATATGGTCGGTGGCAGGTGTTCTTGTCGCTGACTTGCTTCTATGAGGCTGTTCGGACCTTTGGAGAGGTTCGGAACAGTATAATCTGAATACTTCTCCCTTTTCTTAGACTTGACGGTGGGTCTGAGCCGGCTCTTCCTTTCCTTCGTCATGGTTTCATACCGTTCAGGAAACTGCATCTCGGTAGAGAGACGCTTGGAAGGGTAGAAATGTTTCACAAGCGCACCGGCAGGCAAAGATGAAGCAAGGCTGATTAGTTTATAGTTAAATTCCGCAGAGGTGATTTTGAACGATGCATAGTATGGTTGTTTGGTGGTAAGCCTAGTAACTTCTACATCTATACTTATGTCTTCATTCTATACCTATGTCTGTGGGGAAAGCCGTGTGACAAAAATTGATCTGTTATGTGTCGAGATTTTAAAATCCCATGAATTTTCGTTGGGTTAGCAGTACCGACTGTGGGCTTCATATGGTAGTTTAGCTTTTCTGGTGTGGTTTCTGGGCTTTTTATGCATTTCTGCTTACGTTTGAAAAATATAATCTCCTTAGGATATTCTGGCTGGGTTGTTACTTCGTTGTGTCTGTGAGATGGATGATTTCGGGATGTTTTTTCTTTGGGGAGGGTACTTGTATTCGATTTGGTTGATATGGAGCCTCCAGTACCTTAAATGGTGATATTTGGATGCCAGGAATTGGTCGCGTCTCCTCAACCCCCAAGGGCGCGCGGCTGGATATGTAGCCTTGGGGCTTTCTTCCCAGGTGTCTGGACGGTTGAATGATTGGATTTGAGGACATCTGCATATGTATCACATCGACTTAGCTTGGATGGATAGGTTTTGTTTCTGAGATGAGCGAGGATGGGTGGTTCTGTCCTGCTGTGATAGATGTGATGAGGGATGACAGGTCAGGAGTTCGGTCGCAATTTCTCAGGAGGAGGAGGGAGATCTATCATTTCGTTGATAATTCTTATTCGCTCTTAACGTTTGTTTCTTGAATGGTGACATATTATTCCTGAGTGGGGGGTGACATCCCATTCTCCTGTTTGTGGGATGGCATTCATCAGTTGTCTTTTCCTGTGAATGTGTATGATGTTGTCCCTGGGAAGAACAATGTTCGTTCTTGTCAGTTGAAGTAGGCTGTCGGAGACACGTAGATTGGGCCCAATGAGCGGTGTCGATCGGGACCTCAGCGGAATCATTTCTCCTGGGAATGGTGGGGGGAAAAATGACTAGATTTCCTTTTACAATCAGGACAAACTAGCACAATACTCGTCTTCTCAACGTTTTTATATATCTTAATGAGTTCCTGCGCGTTAAGAAGGTTTGTAATGTCCCTCGTATCCTTGGACTTATTCAGTTCGATCTTATTGAAGATGTCGAGAAGAATAAGCTTAATGTCTTTGTTACTCCGGTGCAGAAATGTGACATTATCTTTTAGTTCTGCAAGGTTCACTTTCATCATATTGCAGTCGAATTCCAATTTCGAAATAACACCCGATGGGGTCTCCTGGACGTTCAGAAATCCTTTCTCAATGAGGTTGACTCTGGACATCACAATTTCGGAACTGTTGACAAACGCGTCCATCGCAATCGTGACGGTTGAATCAGTTTCCATTCTCATTTTATATTGATGTTCCAGTTTCGCGACAAAGTTCTCTGTCAGTCGCATGTGAGCCTCTTTTAACTGATCTAGTCCGGTTACCAGTTGCGTAACAGCGACTTGAATTGGGTTCACAAGGGTTCTCAAATCATCCTAACCAATGGGACCTGTCTTTTCCGACTGTTTTATTGTGGAGGTAGGGATCACCGCGTCTACTTTTTCGCTGTGATAATTGTTGATTTTGCATGCATCATATTTCCAAGAAAGTTTAATCTTCTTTGCAAGTTTCTTTAGGTCGGAATATGGGCTACATGGTCCGCAAAGACATACCTGCTTACAGGAAGTGCAAACAAAAAAAAATCTGCTTTCTTAAGACATCGGGTGCACAACGCAGCTTCACTCATGCCGAAATTAGCTTAAATGAAGTATCAGAGCGGGGTTTTCAATATCAGTGAAAATTCAAGTTTTAAAGTAAACGGAATAAACAGGTAGAAGGTCACGTAGCACGTGAGCCCTAGGGCGAATAGCTTTCAGCACGAAGCAGGAATCAATCAGCGGGAGTGTTATGCTGACCGTGTCCAAATGCAGCCGCGATAGTGGCTTTCTTTGTCAGATGTGGAAGAAACTAAAAATTATAAATAATTACCTGTATCTGACGAGTCGATGCTGCAAGATCAGACATGGAGACACTCGATGTGTTTAGACCCCAGGCAGACGAATAGTCACCATAAAAAAGCTTGACAACACCATTTGAAAATGCAAACTTTCAGGAGCACTTACAAGCACATGTTCATCACAGCACGCGCACTTTAGACCTTTTTATTATGTATTAGATTATGTAGGAATCGAAATTCTTCTTTATTCGTCCTTAGGTATATTTTAAAACGATTTTCATCTTGTTCTAAGTCCTCCAGCAAATGATGGAATTCACCCGTTTCTGATCTCTTCCTGTTTACGTCGTGTATCCATTTCGTTCTCTCTTTTGTTTCTTCGGCTATAAGAAAAGCATACGCTTCACAGTTTACACCCCTTTTGGAAGTATAATGAAATTTCCAAAATACTCCTGTTTTAACATTTGAAAAAAGCAGAAATCATAAAACACCCTGTTGAGATGATTATTTAGGAAGAAGGAATTAATTGACGATAAAGTTGTTGTTGAAATCCACCCTTAATTAAAGACTCAAATACGACATTCTATCCTATTTACAAAGAGGGTTATAGAATATTTATATTATGCTTTCTTTGTAACCTTTTACAATCTACTTGACTTCTTTTTTATTTCGTTGTAATGGTTTAAGGCTCAGGCAACAAACTTTTTTTATTTAAAATTTCCGATATCAATATCGATTTGCTGTATGAAGAATATGTTCTGTTGAAATCATTCCGTAGAAATATTGCTACAAAAGACCTCAAAAATACCACAGACCGTTGGATAAAAATTTTAAATGCGTACGAAGCACGTAATACAGAAAAACAATATTAATTTTGTTTTTGCTTTGCCTCACTCAAATGCAATGAGTGAGCAAGTATTTAGCTCAATGTTTAAAGCATGGAAAAAGGATAGAAATAAATTAGACCTAAAGAACCATCATCATCATCAGCCATTTTCAATCCACTGCAGGATGAAGGCCTCTCCAGCAACTTTCCAGTTCCTTCTGTTTTGAGCACTGGCCATCCATTTACTACCCACAAACCCATGAATTTCATCTATCCAACTCCGCCTTTGTCTTCCAGGTTTTCTTCTAGCTCCTCTTGGGTACCATTCTGTTATTTTCTTAGTCCATCTGTCATCATGTCTTCGAGCTATGTGTCCTGCCCAAGACCATTTTAGTTCTTTAGTTTTGATAAGAATGTCCTTTACTTCAGTTTGCTGCCTAATCCATGTGTTTCTCTTCTTATCTAACAGTCTGATTCCCAATATAATTCGTTCCATTCTTCGCTGTGTAGTTCTCAGCTTCTCTTCCATTCTTTTGGTGAGTGCCCAAGTTTCACTTCCATAAGTCACGGTGGGGAGTATACGGTTGTATACGGTGGGGAGTTCATTATTTTACGTTTCGGACAAACTGGGATATTGCTCTTCAGTATGTGACTATATTTCTTGAATGCTATCCATCCAAAATTTATTCTTCTCTTGACTTCTAGCCATTTATCATTATTACAGCTAATAACTTGTCCCAGATAAGTATATGACTCCACCTTTTCAATTACTCTCCTTCAATCATTAGTATTAGCATTAGCATTAGCATTAGCATTAGTAGAGGCATATGATGCAAGAAAGCAAGCTTATTCAGCATCAGCCAAAAAAAAAAAAAAAAAAAAACCCTCTCCCATTTCACCCCTCCGTTCGTTCGAAATACCTGTCCAGTTGAGCTTTAAATTTGTTTAGGCTATCAACTTCAACAACAAGTGATGGAAGTCGGTTCCACCAACCAACCACCCGCTGGCCAAAGGCAAATTTCCGCACATCTATCCGACATCCGTCCTTCCTCAATTTGAATTTATGCCCTCTGAGGTGATTATTCTGAGAAAGATGAAGAATCCCATTGGTATTGAGCATGCTCAAACCATTCAAAGCCTTATACACCTCTATCAGATCACCTCGCCGGTGCCTAGTCTCCAGACTCTGTAATTTGCAAAACTTAAGCCTTTCTTCGTAAGAGCAACCCTTTGTTCCATTTACTAATCTTGTTGCCCTTCTCTATACCCGTTCCAGCAGCTCTACATCCTTCTTGAAATGAGGCCTCCAGACCTGTATACAGTACTCAAGATGTGGCCTAACCATTGCCTTATACAAGGGAATAATCACCTCCTTATCCCTGCTAGAAAAATTCCTGTATATCATTGACAAGACACCATGAGCTACTCTTGCAGCTCGTCTGCACTGCTCAGAGAACTTCATATCTGCCTGCACAATTACCCCCAGGTACTTTTCATTCTCCACCACTGTCAGTGTAGTACCGCAGAGTTGATACATTGCTCTGGGGTTACTGTTACCCATATGTAGTACTTTACATTTGTCAATGTTAAACTTCATTTGCCACCTCTCAGCCCATCTGTTCAACCTTTCCAGATCCTGTTGCAGCAGCATAGCATCAGTAGTATCCTTAACGACCCTGCCCACCTTTGTATCATCTGCAAACTTAGACATTAAACTTGATATCCCATCATCAATATCATTCATAAACACCGAAAACAACAATGGACCCAACACTGAACCTTGAGGAACTCCACTAATAACATTAGTCCACGTTGAGCAGTGTCCATTGATTACCACTCTCTGTCTTCTGCCACTCAACCATCCCCTTATCCATAGCAGCAATTTGCCTCCAATGCCACACTGCTCCAATTTGTGCAGCAGTCTTCCATGTGCAACAGTATCAAAAGCCTTTCTAAGATCCAAATATATAATATCAAAGTTATTCCCTGCATCCAGTTCTTTTGTGACTACATCATAGTATCCAATCAAATTGGTCAGGCAAGACCTGCCCTTAACAAAACCATGCTGCGTCTGAGCTATAACTGAATTCTTGTCTAGATGATCCTGCAGTGCTTCTTTAACCAGTGCCTCCATTAATTTACCTGGAACAGAAGTTAAACTAACAGGTCTATAATTACTTGTGTCAGCCTTTGATCCTCCTTTGTGAATTGGGGTTACATTTGCACATCTCCAGTCTATGGGTACCTCCCCTGAGTCCAACGAAGCTCTCATAATTATGGCTAGGGGTTTGCATACTTCCTTTGCTGCCTCCTTTAATATAACTGGATAGATCCCATCCACCCCAGGTGCCTTTTTTATGTTTATCCTCAACAATCTCTCCTCCACTTTCCTCTCAGTTATTACAAAATCATCCAGCTCACTGCCAATGTTTACTTTACCTACATCATTCTCCTTCCTGAATAACTCCTCATGCGTGAATGTAGATGCAAAATACTCGTTTAGATTGTTAGCCACGTGAGCAGGATCCTCAACGGTTGAACCATCAATATCCAGTGGACCAATCTGATTCATCCCTTTCCTTCTCGAGTTCAAGTATGTAAAGAACTCCTTTCTGTTTTTCTTTGCATCCTTTGCCAAGGATTTTTCGTAGTCTGCCTTTGCCTGCCTAATCTCCTTTGTGACTTGGTTACAGACCAACTTATATCTATCATAGGCTTCCATGTCACCCATTAATTTGTATGTATCCCATGCATTTTTCTTCTCTGCCACATGTCTCATTAGTCCATCTGACAACCATTTAGGCCTAAACCTTGAACAATATTTCTTAGTTGGTATGTAAAGCCTGGGAGCCACCAAGATTAGTTCCTTGAATGCTTCCCATTTTGAGTTGCTGTTGGTAACATCATCAGTTGGTCCCACTGTATAGAATTTAAATACTGTCTCAGACCATCATAGTCCCCTTTACGAAAACAAAAACCCTTCCCTTTACCTCTGGTAGTTACCTCCTTGAGTAAAATGGTGGTAGTTACCTCCTTGAGTAAAAACCACTTCAACACACTGTGATCACTGCCACCTAGTGGTTCCTTTATCTGAAGATTCTTAATGCATGAAGAATCACTACTGATAATCAGATCAAGAGTATTGCTCCCTCTTGTTGCCTCACGAACATGCTGATGTAGAAAACAATCATCCAATAAATCCACGAAAGCCTTGCTAGTGTGCGAGTGACCAACCCACAAATTCCAGTCAATATCTGGGAAATTAAAATCCCCCATTATAAGACTCTCTGATTTACTGGCCCACTCTATTTCCCTGTACAATATATTATTATACTCATCAGAGTCATTAGGCCTATAGCACACTCCTACTCTCAATTTTGATTTCCCTATGCTTATGTCTCACCAAACTGACTCGACACTGCCCTGTCCATCGAAGTCAACTGGCTTCACTTCCTTTGACTTTATGTGTTTCTTAATTAATAGCATAACCCCTCCTCCCCTCCTGTCCTGTCTATCCTTTCTATATACATTGTATTCCCCAAATTCCAGTTCCGCATTACTTATATCTGTGTGACACCACGTCTCTGATATCCCAACAATATCTGCCTTTGATGTTTTGAGCAATATCTCAAATTCATCAAATTTATTTACCAAACTCCTAGCATTGGTGTACACGCAGATATACATGCACCTGTTTCTATTCTTAGCTACCCTAACACAACCCATGTGTTTACTTGTAACGCAATGACTACCAGCAGTCTCTGAAATATCCTGCATCTTGTTTTTCAGACTTCTGCTCATTTGAATAGAAGCAGTGCGAGAATCACTTCCACCTCTGCCAGTGGCTACTGTTAATCTATTAGTCCTTGTATCCCCCCCAACTAGCAGTTTTTCGACCCACCTAACACTGCCTCGACAGCATCAGCAAAAATTCTTGCACCCTTTCTATTTAAGTGTATCCCATCCCTGTAGAAGCAATCTCTCCTGTTAACAAGTACAGTCCAGGCTGAAAAAAATTCTACCCCTTGAGCCTTGCACAATCCCTCCAGGGCCGAATTGATCGACAAGGCTCTCATCATATACTCCCTCCTATCGTGTCTGGGCAGAATTGCAGACACTTTCAAGTTCAACCCTAATTCACGGCTTTTTTTCAACAGTGATCTGTACTTGCTAAGTAATTCCGCCGGTCTCCTACTCTTAATATCATTAGTGCCAACGTGTACAACTTTATCACCTTTTGTGCCCTTAAAAGATGATATCCGCTCTACAACGTCATCAACCTTTGCCCCTGGCAGACATACCCTGGTCCTATTCCACCTATCGTTTTTACAAAGTATGTTCCCCGTTTCCCTGACAATAGAGTCACCAACAACTACTAGTTCCTGTGGGACCAGCGCATTCTGCCTAGGGGGCTGCCCCTGTGTTGCCTGATGACCAAGTGCAAGCTCTGGCGTTGATGTGGGCAGCTGAGAGCTTGATGGGCCCCTCAATTTATTTCCTTCGAGGGCATCCACCCTGTCCTTCAAGGTCTCATAAAGGCCCATAACAACGCTGAGTTGTCGCCTGATTTCCTTGCACTCCTTACATCGTGCACACACAAAGACATCCCCCTTGGCAGTATCATGTCCCGTACCCGACTGCTCCGCAAACATCAAGCAAACAGTGCATTTTAATAGACTGTGATTCAGAGGGCAACTGCCCCCCTCAGTTCTCCCCTGAACCACAGCACTCCCATTAGCTTGAGCCTTTTGCTTTACTGCTCTGGTCAGAGTCATGATTCCAATTTAATTCAATAAAATTTAAAACAAAAATTAAATCCTTAGGTTATATCCAAAAACAGTTATGTTATATATATATATATATATATATATTTTTTTTTTTTTTTCGGTATCTAGTGTTCCCTTTATACAACTTCCGTATCACGTGTACCACTATAGTTATGTATTAATTATTTGTTACGATTAAGTCGTTATATATATTTATAGAGTTAAAAATACAATTTAATTGACAATAAAGTTTATCAAGATTAATAGATCTACTGATTAATTGACAATATTATATTATGCAGTATACTACACTAAGCTTCTGCTATCGTGTAAAAATGGCGGGAATTCACGAACGGTATTTCTACGGACTCGTAAGTATTGATTAGCTTCGAAATCTCGCTATCTCAATTTATAAGAAACTAAGGATCCTGATCAGGTCTATAATCTACTTCCCTTTCTGTGGCATACTTGTTCATCATTACTTTTGTTTTAGCCATATTCATCTTTAGTCCAAAATCCTTACTAGCTGTGCATAACTGATTAAGATTTTCCTCTAATTCTTTGGGATCGTGGCTTATGACCACACTGTCATCTGCAAATCGTAAACAGTTTAGGTAATCTCCGTTCACATTGACTCCTTTTTGCGACCAGTCTAATCTTCTGAAAGCTTCCTCAAGGGGCAGCAGTAAACAGCTTCGGAGATATTGTGTCTCCTTGTCGAACTCCTTTCTCGATTTTAAATTTCCTACTCTCTTTGTCTAGTCTAATAAAGGAGGTAGCATTCTCACATATTTTCTTCAAAATCATAATATGTGGGGTATCTATGTCTTGTCTTTCCAGTGCCCGAAACATTGCCTTATCCCGGAGTCAAATGCCTTTTCATAATCCACATATGCCAGGCATAATGGTGTTTTATATTCATTTGCTTTCTCCATTAGCTGTGATATTTTGTGAAGGTGATCCATAGTTGAGAATCCTGTCCTAAAGCCAGCTTGCTCTTTCGGTTGATTCTCATCAAGTATTCTTTCTAATATGTTAGTAATGACCCTTGTGAACAACTTATAGATGTGGGATAACAAGCTAATTGGGCTATAATTTCCAATTTCTGATTTATCTCCTTTCTTATGCAGCAAAACTATGATTGCATAATTTCACTGCTTAGGCGTCACATCTTTTCTAATGCACTTTGTGAAGAGCCTTGCCAGTTTTTGTGTTATGTCTCTTCCTCCCAATTTTAACAACTCTACAATAACTTTATCTTCCCCCGGGGCTTTCTGATTCTTCATTTTCTTCAATGCATGTTCTACCTCATCAAGAAGAATATCGGGTATGTCGTATGTGTTGCTAATTTGCAATCCATCTTCCCCACTGCTGGCATCATTCCCTCGGTCCTTGTATAATTCTCTATAGTAGCCTTCCGCTATTTGAATTATGCCTTCTCTGCTGTTAATAAATACACCATCCTATTCTTCAGTTTCAGTATCATTTGTCTTTCTGTATTACTGCTCGTGGCTGCTGATTTAAATCCTTTGTTTTCCTTAATGCTTGTTCTACTTTTCTTGTGTTAAATCTTCTTATGTCCTCTGTGAGTCTCTTTCTAATGGCTTTGCATAACTCAGTATACTCAATTTTCTTCCTGTCAGTGTTTTTCTTGCTCTTCATTTGTCGTCTTCGGTTCATCATAACAAGTGTTTCTTGACTAATTTTTTCATTTTTGGATTTCTTTTTCCCTATAGGTTTCTTGGGCTTTATCACTTTCAGAAAGTTGTAATATTCCTCGTTGATATCTTGGTCCTGAGCAATCTGCAGAAGCTCAAACTTGTTCTTACGTTTCAGTACATGCTGCTTTTTCTCCTCTTCTGTTATCTCAAAGACCTTTGTATTATTTACTCAAGTCAGTTTTTTCCTTTCCTTCCCTACATCTATATCAAGTGTACATCTTACCATTCTGTGATCACTTCCAACATTTACCTTATTCAGGACGGTAACATCATTCACAATATATCTTCTGTTAGTGAGGATGAAGTCGATTTCATTAGTTGTTAATCCATTTGGACTCTTCCATGTCCACTTTTTGTTCACCCTTTTCTTGAAAAAAAAAGCGTTCATTACTGACAGTCTTTGAGATTCTGTAAATTCCACAAGTCTTTCGACTCTTTCATTCCTTTGACCAATTCCAAAATTTCCTATAGTTCCCCTTTCTGCACTGTTTTGTCTTTTTCCAACCTTAGCATTGAAGTCCCCCATAATAATAGTGTAGTGGATTTTTCGCTCATCTAGAAGACTATCAATTTCGGTGTACATTTCTTCAACCTCTTCATCATCATGGCTCGATGCTGGTGCATAAATCATTATAACCTTTAGTTTGTACCTCTTAGAAATCTTGAGTGTTAGTCTTGACACCCTTGGTGATGTACTTTTGAATTCCAAAATGTTGTTTTTTAAATCTTTATGGACCAGAAACCCAACTCCACCGTCAGTCCTTTCACTGTTTCCATTGGTGTACAGCAGATTTCCACTTGATAAACTTATAAGTGATTCATTTTTCAGCCAAACCGATGATATTCCAATTCACATTTTCTAATTCCTTTTCCGCCTCTAATATCCTGTATTCACCGATGAGTGATCTTACGTTATAACAGGCCAAGTTCAGTTTCCGTGCATGGCAGCCTGGTCGTACCCAGAGATTCTTAGCACCCTCTGCTTCCACTCTGATCCTCTGGCTGCCGTAAGAGGGGAAGTGAAAGCCGCTGGAAACTGAGGGCCATTTGTTTTGTCGTGCTGTCATATGCTGGAGGGTTTTGTCTTTTCCTCTTCACGCTGGCCAGGCGTCTTGAATGGAACCACTCTACACGTTCGTTGCCACCTAAGTGACGTAACAGGGCTTACCATCGAGAAAATGTGCATGAGTGGATTTTAGGGAGGCAGGCCAACCGGACTTCTCCTAATTCTTTTGTAATAGAAAGATATTGGATCCATCAGTGTTTTAGACTGAGTGTCTGATAACACACAAGGATACCTGTTCACCTCTGAAGGAGAACTGTTGCCGAAAACCCACAGAGTAATAAGATACAGTGTCAACTCCCATAGACGATAATGTTAATTCCGGTTACACGTTAAAACGCATAGAAAGTGGCGCCACCAAAATCGGACCTAAGCATCAATCCGGAACATGGCGAAGAGTTCGTGGAACACTTTCTATAATTTTGTAATTGCAATGGGCAATATATCGATTCACCGAATATTGATATAGAATATTCATAATTAATTATTGTTGTTAGACAAAAAAGGGCACTATGATAGTGCGGAAGATTAATTGAGATATAAACATAAATAGGGATATCGAATAAGTTAAAACAATTTATTGTAACAGCTGTGTGATAACGTTAAAAAAAGCAGTTTTCTTCTTCCTGTGTTCAAATCCCTCTGCTTTTTTCTACGCTGCCCCCAATTTTTAATATATTCTTATACTTTAATTTATGAAGTATACACATGTTAATTTTGTTGTTTTTGCACATATAATCATTATGATATATAATATTTTAATAACTGTTTCTAAATATTTTGAATGGTTTTAATAATACAATGGCTAAAATGCAGCATAGGAGGAGATTAATATGAGTCACGTGTGACCATTGCAATAAAGATTAATAAATAAAGAATTTTACTTACACACTGCTGAGCTCAGGTGAGTAGTAATACAGTAATAGGTTTCAGTACAGTAAGCCCAGTGCATCTGTTGCACTGTACTGAAACCCACCAGTGTGTATATAAAATTCTTTATTTATTAATGTTTATTGCTACTGGCACATATTAATTTCCTTCTCACCTGCCAATGTCTGGCCATTATTTTAAATTATTACTTATTTGATCTTATTTAACTCCATATTTCTACATCTGGTCACTTGAACTAATGAACACTATTGCTTTCGGTTTCATTTACCGAATTTAACTCCTTTTGATTTTGGTTTTAATTTAATTCTTTTCCTTTATTTATTTATGTCTGCCATCCTATGAATTGAACTGTGCATCATTTGGCTGTTAACTACAGCCACTAATATATATAAGATGTAATATAAAAGTTAGGCAAAGGTAATAAAAATAAAATAAAATAAAATAAAAAGCTATCATTAGAGGCAGCAAATGCAAATCCTCCACATGAAGCCTAATTATATCTGATAATTAAAATAAATCTGATATTTAAAATAAAATAAAAACATCAGCCAGTGGTACGGCAAAAAAGTAGAGCGAAACACAACGTAAAATAATATAAAATAAACAAACAGGGAAGGGAAAGAAAGGGTAATAAGACAAAAAAGTAGTCGTTAATCCCCTGTATAATTTAGTCATTAAACCCAATTAATAAAAACGATGTAATTTTAAATAATGCCAATTATAGTTAATTTAGCGGTTCCTCCCCAGAAGGTACCAGTTGCAAAAGACGTGAAATATCACCAAAAGGGGGGGGGGGTTAAAGAAACTACAAAAAATTAAAATCAAAATGATAGACTGACCATCATGCCCCATATCGACAGAGGACCACGAGGCCAATAATGGTCATGGAATCGCTGCATTTCAATCGTCATACAAATCATCGCAAAGGCGGAAATATCGAAGAACCAAACCACCCTACCATTCTCCGATAGATCAACCAATGCAGAGGATTTGCATGGCGGTGGTCCTTATGCAGCGAGAAATAATCTATAGAACAGACAGCACTCTAAATCAGAACTTCACCACTAACATAATGTAAGCTTAACCAGCTTATATAATAGAAAGAAAAGAATAGATGGCGGCACAGGCGCTGCTTATTAGCATATCAACCCACTACTGCCACTAATTATATGATGTAATATAAAAGTTAGGCAAAGGTAATAAAAATAAAATAAAATAAATAAAATTCCATGACCATTATTGGCCTCGTGGTCCTCTGTCGATATGGGGCATGATGGTCAGTCTATCATTTTGATATTTTAATTTTTTGTAGTTTCTTTAACCCCCCTTTTGGTGATATTTCACGTCTTTTGCAACTGGTACCTTCTGGGGAGGAACCGCTAAATTAACTATAATTGGCATTATTTAAAATTACATCGTTTTTATTAATTGGGTTTAATGACTAAATTATACAGGGGATTAACGACTACTTTTTTGTCTTATTACCCTTTCTTTCCCTTCCCTGTTTGTTTATTTTATATTATTTTACGTTGTGTTTCGCTCTACTTTTTTGCCGTACTACTGGCTGATGTTTTTATTTTATTTTAAATATCAGATTTATTTTAATTATCAGATATAATTAGGCTTCATGTGGAGGATTTGCATTTGCTGCCTCTAATGATAGCTTTTTATTTATTTTATTTTATTTTTATTACCTTTGCCTAACTTTTATATTACATCATATAATTAGTGGCAGTAGTGGGTTGATATGCTAATAAGCAGCGCCTGTGCCGCCATCTATTCTTTTCTTTCTATTATATAAGCTGGTTAAGCTTACATTATGTCAGTGGTGTGGCTCTGATCTAGAGTGCTGTCTGTTTTATAGATTATTTCTCGCTGCATAAGGACCACCGCCATGCAAATCCTCTGCATTGGTTGATCTATCGGAGAATGGTAGGGTGGTTTGGTTTTTCGATATTTCCGCCTTTGCGATGATTTGTATGACGATTGAAATGCAGCGATTCCATGACCATTATTGGCCTCGTGGTCCTCTGTTGATATGGGGCATGATGGTCAGTCTATCATTTTAATTTTTTGTAGTTTCTTTAACCCCCCCTTTTGGTGATATTTCACGTCTTTTGGAACTGGTACCTTCTGGGGAGGAACCGCTAAATTAACTATAATTGGCATTATTTAAAATTACATCGTTTTTATTAATTGGGTTTAATGACTAAATTATACAGGGGATTAACGACTACTTTTTGTCTTATTACCCTTTCTTTCCCTTCCCTGTTTGTTTATTTTATATTATTTTACGTTGTGTTTCGCTCTACTTTTTTGCCGTACTACTGGCTGATGTTTTTATTTTATTTTAAATATCAGATTTATTTTAATTATCAGATATAAATTTTTTTTTTTTTTTTTAATAGTGTACTACACAGAAATACAAATAATCTGGAATGAATGAAAAGTTTGGAAGGCTTATTATCTGTGGCTAAATTTTGACTGTTTTATTGCTGGGTTATTTTCTTTAACAAAAATAATTTAGCATTCTTTCATTTAAATCACTATTTATTTGAGTTAGCATTACAACAAACAAAAATACAAACATGACACTATAATTCAAAGTCCTTTCATTTATGAAGTTTCTCATTACATATGAAAGATATTAGAATTACATGTAGTCTCCTGTAAATTGAAATAATAACACTATCAAATGAACTGTCCTGTAATATATAAATAAGCATGTTGATTCAATTCATAAAATTAAAAGGAAGACTAAAGACTTATATGCACAGTCCAGACTGGCCTACCACCTGTCTCCCAACAATGTACAAGATCATGACCAGCTGCATAACCAAGAAGATATCTGACCACTTTAAGAGCAAAAACATAATGACAGGACATAGTGTCTGGTGTATAATGTTAATTGTAATGTGGCTCTGACCAAATACGGAGGATGCGGAAAGGTCAGGGAATGCCAACCACATATTCCCGAAGCAATATGGCCTTAGTTGCTAATGCTCCTAAAAAAAACAAATAACCAATGCGGCTCTGAGGATTTCTCCCAACTCCACGTCTAGCAATGTGATGAATACAAACTCTCTAAAGGCCGGATTAATGTAGGTTAGTGTTTGTTCGTGTAGTGTTAGTGTGGATTATGTTGGTTGTGTTGTTCATCCGTCCTCTTAGCCTAGGGGCCTATGTTTTCACACAGAAACCTCTAGTTTACCATCCGGTGCCACGAGGAGGCGTGCCGGGCAATAGTGAGGGTGAAGCACTCGTGGGGCGAACCCTGAGGTAGCCAAGGCTACAGGTAGGGAGAGCCGACTAAAACAACAACAACAAAAAAGGAGGGAGTCATATGGGTTTTGGGCCTGTTCAACCCATTATACACCTCAATCAGATCACCTTGCAGGTGTCTAGTCTCCAGATGCTGCAATTTGCAGAACTTAAGCCCTTCGTGGTAAGAGCACCACTTCGTTCCCCTCACCAATCTTGCTGCCCTTCTCTGTACTTGCTCAAGCAACTCTACATCCTTCCTAAAATGAGGCCTCCAGACCTGTATGCAGTGCTGAAGGTGTGGTCTGGCTATTGCCGTATACAAGGAGATAATTACCTCCTTATCCATGCTAGCAAAATTCCTGAATATCACAGACAATACCCCATGACCTGTCCTGGCAGCCCGTCTGCACTGCTCAGAAAACTTCATAGCTGACTGCACAATGACTCCCAGGTCTTTTTCAGTTTCTACCGCCCTAAGTGTAGTACCACACAGCTGGTATGTTTCTCTGGGGTTACTACTACCCCAAATACAGTACTTTGCATTTTTTAATGTTATACTTCAGTTGTCACTTCTCAGCCCGTCTGCTTAACTTTTCTAGATCCCATTGCAGTAGCACACTGCCATTACTGTCATTAACAACTTTTGTATCATCTGCATACATTAAGCCTGATATACCTTCATGAATATCATTGATAAATATAAAAAACAACAGTGGGCCCAACACAGACCCCTGGGGGACTCCACTAATAACATTAGTCCACAAAGAGCAGCAGCATCTATTGATTAACACTCTGTCTTCTCCCACTCAAAATCACCCTTTTATCCATAGTAGCAACTTGCCCTTAATACAATACTACTCCAATTTGTACAGTAGTCTTCCGTGTGCAGCAGTATCACAAGCTTTCCTGAAATCCAAGTACACACACTGTATATGATATCAAAATAATTTTGATATCATATAGCCAAGCAACATTACATCTCCCAGAGAATACATACACTGTGGACACTATGATGATGACACTGTGGGAATGTTGCATTATTCACTGTATATATCGTCTTAATGGCAATAGAAATGTGACACTACATAACAGCCTAGGGAACACATACGTAAACTTCCACTTAGTGGAATAAAAGGTTCACACTTTACATGGTATATGATGACACTGTAGGAATGTTGCATTATATATTTCTTCTTAATGGCAAGAGAAATGTGACACAATACATAACAGCCAAGCAGCAATAGATTTCCCAGAGAATACATACACTGTGGACACTGTGGTTAAGACTTCACATGCAAGATGGTGACAGTGTGGGAATGTTGCATTACATCTATCTTCTAAATGACAAGAGGAATGTGACAAAGTACGTAACAGCTTAGCAGCAATACATCTAACAGACAACATACATAACCAGTACTGACTGAGATAAAAGTTTAAGACTTCACTTTGTAAATGTACACTTAATTATTCGATAAACTATTACTGCGCTTAATATCAATGCACTATTGATAATAATTAATGCAATAAGTTTGTAATCAGTTATTAATTAGGGTTTTTTTATTATTATTATTTTTTTTTTTTTTTACATTTCATTAAATATTTCCTGATTCTATCGATTATGATAAATTACCTGAAATGTTCCTTTGGAAATCGGTACAATCGTACTCTCGAATTATTACATGAAAAACACTTCTTCTTATTCATAATGTAAGTAGACAAATACAAAAAAAAAAATAATAATAATAATAATAATACACAAATAATTATAATAATAGTAACCAAAAATAAAATTAAAAATGAACTCGCTACGCTTAACGAATATTAATTTTTTCAAATCCATAATAACTTTATTAGTATTGGGCATGGGCGTTAGTGCTCTCTGGGTTTTGATTGACAGGTTAGTTTATAGGTCCGATATTGGTGACGCTGGGAGTAATTCAGCTAGTTGACACTCTGTGCGAAAACCAATCACAATACAGTATGTCATGCAAAGAATTTTACCCATTATGTACTAAAAAATGAAAAACTGTTAAAGAAAATTCGCTCAAATGAAAAGTATTGATAGATAAATATTTTCTTTTTGATAAAATTAATCGGGTTTATTGAATGTGTATTGTAAACAATTATGTAAAACATTTGATGTTAATATTTATAAAAGTTTCCTTTAATGTTTATAACTTATGCAATAAAATTTTCCGAATTAAAATTAAATCACGGGCTATAATTCGGTTAATTTAATTTAAATTTGACTAATTTTGCATTCCACGAACTTGTAAATATCAACAAAATATAGAAAAATTGTTGTTATTAAAATTGTTCGGTTTTCTTAATTAAGACATAATGCGAGTACCCCTAAAAGAGGAATGAATACCCCAAACATAAGCATGAGTACCTCGAGATCAAATTTTTAATTTGGCACCCTACGTTACAGTGACGACGTTTCTTCTCCGACCGACTTCGCAGTTTACATTAAACAGGGACCACAGAGTACTACTCTGTGACAGGAACATGACGAGATTCACGTGACGTGATAATAGTATGTTTCCGACCTAAGACAGGAGATCAAAGAGAGGTGGCATATGCAACAAGTAACGACCATCCAGATCATCGTGTCAACCACACGTATGGTACCAGAGACCCTACATAACAGCGTAATAGGTCTCCCAGCGAACACCTACAAGGAACTCCAGAAAGTCGAAATCCTGAACACCTGTAGGATAGTCAGAGAGTTCTTGACCAACAGTAACACCAGACATAACAACAACTACCCTGTGTACTTGGTAGCAATACCCGTCACGAGGCGGAACCCCCAATCAGAGAGAAATAATATGAGCAATAATAATAATAATAATAATAACCCATGAAAACCCATGAGGAAAAAAGTAGGAAGTACACGAACCTGAGACATGAAGTCAGAGGCGGATTTAACGGCGGGCGCGCGCCCTGGGCCCCGACTTCTGAAGGGCACACGCAAAACCCCAACTTTATACGCAAAACCCCAACAAATTAGTTGAACTAATATGTTCAACTATTAGTTCAAAACTTTGTGATTATTATTATGCTATTATTATTATATTATACATATATTATATTCAAATTTTATTAGAAATAAAACATTAATAGTACATAATATTTTTTATTTATTTAAAAAAATGGTTAACATATATTTATATTTTCCCTGTCTCTCTGTTTTTTTAAGGGGCCCAATATTTTCTTCTGCGCCCGGGGCCTCAACCGACCTTAATCCGCTACTGCATGAAGTCAAGGAGATGTGGCATATGGAAGAAGTATCAACCATCCCAATCATCGTGTCATCCACCGGTATGGTACCAAAGACTCTACATAGCAGCCTAGCAGCAATAGGTCTCTCAGACAACATCTACAAGGAACTCCAGAAAGTCGCAATCCTGAACACCTGTAGGATAGTCAGAGATTTCCTCGACAGACAGTAACACCAGACATTACAACCACCCCGTGATCTTGATAGCAGTACCCATCACGGAGTGGAGTCCCCCAATCAGGGAGAAATAATATAAGAGCAACAATAATAATAATAATAATTATTATTATTATTATAATAATTAACCTACAATCAATCTTGTTAATCTACAAGGTCAATCCGACAGTGACAAACTTCCTAGGAGCAACAATGGCGAAATGGAGTACCACCATTAAGGTCGAAAACATCACAGCCAGGCCAATTCCCATTAGAAGAGGAATCTTTCATTGAGATGCTCTGAGCCCATTATGGTTCTGTCTAGCACTCAACCCGCTATCCACCGCATATCCTGGAGCAATATGGCCTTAGTTGCTAATGCTCCTAAAAACCAAACAACAGTAACAGTAACAGTCAACCCGCTATCCACCATGCTCAACGGCTGCAAGTATGGATATAACCTCAAAGAAGGAAGAAAGAACCTGTACACCCTCACCCACCTGATGTACATGGATGACATCAAGTTCTACGCGGCAACCGAAAAGCAACTCCAGCAGCTACTCCGAATCACCGAAGAATTCAGCAAGGATATCAGGATGGAATTTGGCCTAGAAAACTGCAAGACACACACACTGCACCAGGGAAAATTAATTGGCCGAAACTACCAGCTGCGGACTGGTAAAGAGATAGAAGCTATGACAGAAGGAGAGAACTACAAATACCTAGGAATGATGCAGATGGAGCAGTTGGAACACAAGGAAATCAAGAAGTGACTGACCGAAAAATATCATCAGAGACTCAGAAGCCTGCTGAAAGCAAAATTGAATGGAGGGAACACAGTTAAAGCCATAAACACCTATGGAGCTCCAGTAATAACATATACATTCTGGGTCATAGATTGGACTATACCGAGCTAGAAGATACCAAGACAACGACAATGATGACCAGAGTCGCCAACACCACCTGAAGTCAGCAGTGGAGAGAATAACAATACCTCGGAAAGAGGGAGGAAGGAGCCTGATAGACCTGACAGAACAACAGAAAACGACGATAATTAACCTGAAGGATTGCTTCAAGAACAACACAACACCACTCCACCAGGCTATAAGGAAGATAAATAAGTGGTATACCCACTCAACCTAAGCGAGGAAACCCCTTCCGCCCAAACGGTACAAGAAACGAAGATAGAAAGATGGGCAAAGAAGACACACCATGAAAGACACTACAATGACCTCCATCAAGATCACATCGATAACATTGCTTCCAATGCATGGCTCACAAGCGGGACGCTCTTCCCCGAGACTGAAGGATTCATGCTGGCCATCCAAGACCAGGTAATCGACACCAGAAACTATAGAAAATACATCGCAAAGGGGCTGGAATGTCAGATGCCTATCGACGATGTCACCTGGCCTCATAAACGATCCAACACATCACCGCGGGGTGCAAGGTGACCACCCAGACTGAGAACACTCATAGACACGACCAGGTAGCCATGATAATACATCAGAAGCTAGCGAGGAAATAACAGTTGACCAAAGAAAGTGTACCATACTACAAGTACGAACCCCAGGCAGTACTAGAAACCCGAACCCGCAAGTTGTACTGGGACCGCGCCATAATAATGGATAAGACCATCCCGCACAACAGACCGGACATAACCCTTGTGGACAAGATTGAAAAGGCTATCTACCTGATTGACATAGCGGTACCGAACACTAGCAATGTTCAGAAAACCCATGAGGAAAAAATTAGGAAGTACACGAACCTGAGACATGAGATCAAGGAGATGTGGCATATGCAAGAAGTATCAACCATCCCAATCATCGTGTCAACAACCGGTGTGGTATCAAAGACTCTACTTAGTAGCCTAGCAGCAATGTGTCTCCCAAAGAACACCTATAAGGAACTGCAGAAAGTCGAAATCCTGAACACCTGTAAGATAGTGAGAGATTTCCTCGACCGACAGTAACACCAGACATTACAACCACCCTGTGTACTTGGTAGCAGTACCCGTCACGGAGTGGAATCCCCCAATCAGGGAGAAATAATATAAGAGCAACAACAATAATAATAAGTACAGGTGGGTTTTCGTTCCTGGGACTGGGTCCCATCCAGGATTGGTGATCTCTCTCCTCATCTCTTCCGGTGTTTCTCAATATGGCGAAGTAGCGCCAGTCTGGTGTGTTGTCATTCTTCCTGGTCCAAGTGTACTGTCACACGTGGGGTTGAGTCCCGTCCGGAAGTTGTAGTCACTTCCCTGTGAAGCCAATGACGGCGTAATGCCAGTCATCCTGGCAAGATGTCAGTGGCTGTCAGGGTTGTTCCATCTTGGTCAGTTCTAAACTGATTTCTTGTTCTCTGAGTGGTGTTTGATTATGATCTTTGGTTGCAGTTACTGCTGGTTGCAGGGCTATTTTCTATCAGTTTTGGTAGATAGCTGTTAATGTTCTCCTCCTTGCAAAGAGGTTTTGAGCAAACTTTGTTAGGGCTTGGTATTCCTCATCTGTGTCCAGGAGATGAGACTCTCGTGCCCTCGGAAGGAATCTTATCCGTGTGATCAACATGACTCTGAGGTCCTCATATTCTGGGCACATTCAAACATAAGGTGGTTCCAGTCCTCGATCCCGCCGCAGAAGCAGTGCGGATCCTTGGTGAGACCAAAGTTGGAGAGTTTTGCATTGAAGTGGCCATGCCCCGTGAATGTTGTATCTAGCCCCAGGAAAAACCATGTAGCTGTTTTTGAGTAGATTCTGCTTAACTGTGGAAGGAACGTACGGATGATGTCCACCTTGGTTGTTTGTGAATGTGTGTGTGTGTGTGTGTGTGGGGAGAGAGATGGTGTAAATCCATGTCAAGTTTTCTGAACCATTTTACATGAGTCTGACGTGAAAGCATGAAGCGTTGTTGTATTTTCATCAGTAAAGTGGCCATTACCTTCGGAATAAAAGTGTAGCATTTCAAGGTTCTTCAGATCTAATATAAAATTCAGGTATTCCCTAGATACATTCAACCTTCCACTGGTAACAATGAACCCAGTCCGTGCCAGCAAAACATTTCCCATACCATGATACCTTGTTAAGACAACTCAAGCATCCAGATGCTGGGGCTGGGGCTGTGTTAACACGGTAAGTAGGATCCATCGCTTCGTGAGGTTTTGGCCACACTCTCTGCCTACCCTCAGCGCAAAACAAAGGGTATCGCCCCTCGTCTGACCACGTGACTTTCTTCCATTGCTGCCCTGTCCATTCACGACATTATCGGCACCACTGAAATCGGATTTTTCTGGTTTTTCTCTGAAAGAAGTGCTTCCAAATAGGCAGGCGACTGCCAATCCCCAATTACTTCAATTTCCTGCAAATACAACGGGTTGAAATAGGGAAGTTCTGGGCTTGTTTGAATTCAGATGTTATTTGCGGCACATTGGATGACTTTTTCATATTATCAGAAAAAAGGACATCCATTGTGGCGCAAATAACATAGAGTACGCTCCTCCATAGATTACGATGGCTTTGCACTCATACTCTAAGGATCACTGTATGGAGGACTGTACGGAAAAATAGAGCAGAATGGCTTCACTCTTAATGTATTGTTTTTCTGCCGCATTCACGCCTTGGAGACGTTGAAGAACCGCTTGCTTACTAATCATTAAAAATCTTTGAGATCGATACTTTTGAGAAACCTGTTATGTCTTTCGTTATTTGAACTGTGACTCCTGCTAAATGCATACCCACTGTAAGGCCATTTTCAAAGTCTGATATATCACACATTTTAAAAATTCTAGATTCAAATTACTGCCGTCGAACAATCTGTACAGTCTTTACACTCAACGCGACAACACGTCAAAAGCCCACGTAACAGTTTTCTTTGCATCTATTTTCCGTTATTTGAATTTCTTCTGCCTGTGACTAAATACAATGGTTCGGGGGTTTTTTTTTTGCCTGTGTTTCTGTTAAGTATATTTTTTATTGTACAAGGGATGCTGACAACTTCTCGACAGGACCGAAATTTTTGTTGTTGTTTGGCAAATAGATTCAAATTACGAAAGGGCACATCTTTTTATGTTAAACAGCCCAATTAACTCAAAAAATCCTAATATACATTTTTATTTTTTACAATCTGAAAAAGGATGTCAGATGAAAACGTCATTTTCAGCATGCTATTCAGCCATCGAAACCTGGGTTGCAAGATTTAAAATGAGCTTTTTTTCTGACTCTGAAAATACAAAGAAGACAAGAAGACCAATTTCTGTAACGGTGCCTGGAAATATTGATGCCATTCACACGTGATATTGTCTGATAAATACAACTCTCATATTAGGGCTATCCAAGAACTTATATTCCCATGCGTATTTTGCCCATAAATTGTGTTCTCTGGTCGATTTGCCTGTTTTCCTCAACAAAAAACTCTAGTTTCTGAGTCAGTCTGTCTGTATCCTGAGACCGACTAACTCAGCCAAGAAGTGAAAAAAAAAAAGACCATAAATGTTCCTCGTGGAAAAGGCTCAGGTTCGACAGGATTCGAACCTGATCCTTTTCCACCTAGTATGGAAGGATGGCGATAATAACAACTATGCTAACACGCAGACAATACTGTCTGATAGACTTAATGGATAGTTAAGACTCTGGGCACGCCTAGGGATCAGGTTGGACATACAACCCCAGGGGCTTACATCAGGTGAGTATGGGATTGGCACACCGAGGGTCTTGAGTCGGATGTCATCATTCTTCTCTTTCTTGGTGATTCTCTCTCTCTCTAGAAGGGTGACTTGGAAATTTTTTTTTTTTTTTTGGCTGGTACAGCATAAACCTCAGGCTTCCTTGCATTATATGGATAATAATAATAATAATAATAATAATAATACAATACAATACAATTTTATTTATCAAGAGAATTCGTTTACTACTACTACTACAATAATACTACTACTACTACAATAATAGGGGCGCGATGGCCCAATGGTTACGAAACTGGACTACCAGCCTGATGGACCCGGGTTCGAGTACCGCCTTGGCGGAAGCGAGACAGGTATAATAATAGTAATAAATTAGAATAATAATAAATTAATTAATAGTAATAAAAAATTAATAAATAAATAAACATCAGATAGTATGAATCAGAGCTGTAATATTCAATACGTTCTACGTTTATAATAATATTTGTAAAATAATAAGAGGAGTTTACCTCGATATAGTACGTAGAACATTTCCGTATGATACCCTCCAGAAATTAAAACGAAAAAATCGACAACTTACCGGTACATTAGAGTAAAACATAAATAATTAAAAAACCAATTTAAGTCCACTGCCTTCCACATCTGAAGAACAAGAGTAACACTGATTAACGGCACTCGGTAATTAATTTATTAATTTTATAAAAATTAATTTTTATTAATTTTAATTTTTAATCAATTAAATTGTATTTTAACAGAAATCAAGCCCCAGACTACAGCAGCAAAGTTTTTGGCACAAATTAGCTGGAGTGCTGTGGCTCAGGGGAAAATTGAAGTACGTGATTCCCCAACGCATTACAGCCTAAAAAATGTGCAACTATGAAATGTTTGCGGACTTTGGAACAGGACATAATTTATTTATGCTAGGTGCATACAGTGTGAAGAAATTAGGTGCCGACTCAGTGTTCTGATGGCAATCTATGAGAGTTGGAAGAGTAAGGTAGATGCCCTTGAATGAATTGAAATAGTGCGCCTATCAACCTTTCAGCAGCAGCAGCACAACTCAACACCAGACTCACTCTTCTCCATAAAGCAACATAGCGGCAATCTTCAAAGGCAGAAAGCGCTGGTCCCACAGGAGCTAGTTATTTTCGGTGAATCTATTATCAAGGAAGCTGAAATATATTGTGCTAAAAGGTAGTTGTTGTTGTTATTTATTAGTTGTTGGCGCATCGGCTTCTGTGGCCATAATGCACCGCTCCTAGTTTTGTTTTCCTAGTGCAAAAAGGATAGGTGGAATATGCTCCCATGGTATGTTGGTTGATGACATATAATTCAAATTCAAATTATTACATTAGGACCACACGTAATTTTTTACATATACACCTTTATATGCATTATGTCTGTACATAATACATATAAGGGTATATGTAAGAAATTACGGGTGGTCCTAATACAATAATTGTCTGTAAATTGCATGTGTTCTCTGGTCGATTTGCCTGATGATGTATAAAGTGTAAACTGTTCATTCTCCAAAGGTACCAGGGGTTTCCCCCATCTCCACATTGTATACTTTGTGAAGAACAGTACCCTGTGGAGGCCAGAGATTTAAAAAGTATATGAATATTGTACCGTTGTGTAATGTCGTGATGTGTTGTATCTCTGACCATTTAGCTGTTGGGCCCCCACCATTACCACACTTTGCCGCGGGGAAGCAGATCAGGTACTCAGTAGATTTTATATGATACTCTGGCAGGACCTGCCACCTAGTTTCCGAAGAGTTCAGTGCAAAGGCCGAGTGTAGAAAAAAACAAAAAAAAAAAAAAACCTATAATATCATTGGGAATAGGGTTATAGCTGAAGTTGCAGTTGGATTAGAATTTGAGTTGCATTCAATTTTGAGGTTAAAGTTAGGGATTTCTGGGTGTATGTGGTGAGGTAAATTAGAGTGGGAAGGAGACTGAAGGTTGCGGCGATAGGGAAGGCGCCCCCCAAGGAATCAGTGGGGCATGCCCCACCAGAAGAAAAGAGGGGAGAGGAGAAAAACTTTCCCTCCCCACCAGGGAAGAGGGAAAAAGGCGAGACAAGCAACACTACCTGGTTTTTAGTCCACCCAAGTAATGAAATTCATCTGCCGTGCTGTGTATCTTATGTTAATTGTGTGTTCTATGGTCAATTTGTCTGTTTTGCTGGAGAAAAATCCCAGTTTCTAGGGGAAACCTTGCTATCTACGCCCAAGTCCCACAGAGTGAAAAAAGCCCATTAGAGTTTCTTGCGTCATCGACGGGATTCGAACCCGGGCCTTTTCCACCCGGTGGGGGAAGGCGCCTCCGTAGCCAGGTGGGGAGGAGCAGCAGTGCGTAGCACACGCTTCTTGATTAAACCGGGGTTCGAGCCCGTCACCACCAAATACGGAGGATGCGGAAAGGTCAGGGAATGACCACCGCATATCCCGGAGCAATATGGCCTTAGTTGCTAATGCTCCTAAAAACCAAATAACAAAACAAACAAACCCGGTGGGGGGAGGACGGTGACGATACCACTGTGCTACACGAGCAGACTGGCAGCAGAACTGCAGTCATCAGTATCAACGAAACTAGCCAGGTCCGAGGAGAGTCGAGTCCAGTTTCGTGGTCATATATGGTTCAGGGCCAGTGCTGCAGGATGTGCAAGGTCCCATCTCAGGTTTGTTGCTCCAATTATTTGGGGTTGTGCCATTATTGGAAGTCTCATTAGGGTCCATCAATTCTGGATTTTGTTCTTCTCTATATTCATTGCTTCAATTCTTTTAGGTTGCATCAGGAGTCAGAATTCTAGTGTTAGGTCCGTTCCTGAGTTGTTGAGAGCCGTAGGATCCGAGACGATCCAGCAGTAGTGTTGACACAGTTGGGAAAGTCTGGGTTGTTGTTGGCCTCTTTTTCACTCAAAGTGAGCCTTTGTTTGGTCGCCCAGCTAGCATCTGTGTAGGTCGGGATTGGGAGTCAGCGGATACTATTTCTGCGAGCTGTGGCCCTATATGGGTTATCTGTTAAAGCTCGAGAGTGGGTTCTGTGTAAGTTGCGGTAATATTCTTAATCTGGTGAACAACTCCTATGCAAAGCAAGATTGGTGCTCTTCCTCCTGCAACATGAGATGCTCCTGGTCTTTTGGATTGAAGTGGAGCTTTGTAATTAGGAGACATTTTAGGTCCTCATAAAAGGGACACTTGTACTTTAAGTGGGTTCACGTCTGGTTCTGTATGACTACTGTGTCACTGTGGTGATACAGTGATGTCAAAGGTAGAGAACTTGGCATTGAAGGAACTGGGCCCCTAAATAAGAAAGTGGTAAAAAGACCCAGCGAGAACCAGGTTGCTGCAGGGGACAGGCCTGTGTAGTGTCCAGGATAAACTTCCGGGTAATGGCACCTTTAGTTGACCCCATCCATCAGGACGTCCAGGTTTATTGAAGACGTCTGATGAGACGCCTTTTCTCTGTGCTCTTATTGTTGGCTGGGTCGGTGGTGAAGCCAATGCAAATCACATTCTTCCTTTTGAAAGCTGGTAGAGCAGGCTGCATCGGACGATCTCTAAATCCAGGGGGGGGGGGTGGATCCCAACAGGACCTGAAGTGTAAGCGAGCTGATCGTGTAGCATGGTACACTGTATGGTTTCTAATTTTCTTTTGTTGATGGCAGTGATTGCTTTGGTAAACCAGACACCTGCAGTATATTAGAGAGCAGGGATGAAAATCGCCTTATAAAAGAAGGACAGAGTTCCCTTGCTCAGGCCCAGTCTGGGCGATCCTGGCAATTAAATCTGAATAGTTCTTTATCTTTTTCTGGAGATAGCCGAGGTGTGGAGTAAAGGATAAGTTTTTGTCTAAGACAAGTCCAAGATATTTCATTTCTGTTGCTAGGTTGATCTTCGTCCCCTCTATTTTGATTTATTTGTGGGGTCTCCAGATGTTGAGGGGGCCTTTGAGGAATATTGAGGATGTCTTGGTTGATAATATTCTTAGATGATTTAGTCATGCCCATGTTTCCGGGATATCGATGGCCCGATTTGCGATAGCTTCCAGTTGTACTCTGTTGTCGCCTCTTGTATCAGGACAAGGTCATCTGTATGAGCCTGCATGTCAATCCCGTTGAGGTCCAAATTCAGGAAACTGTCCCTCACTAGGTTCCAGAGAAGTTGCCCCAGAACTGAGCCCTGAGGACGCCCTGGAAGACAGGGTGGGTGACTTGGTAATATGGAGCACATACTGAGATCCTTCTGTTCGAGAGGTAAGTTTGGATGTGGTGGTAAAGGTTATTAGGGATGTTTGCCTCCCGGGGCCTGCCAAGGACACTTGACCACCAAAGTGAGTCAAATGCTCCTTGAAATCTATGGAGATGCCCAGAAAATACTTGGGGTTGCAATTGTTAGCTGCAGTTGTTATGCATTCCAGAGCGTGGACGGCCAAAAGTCGCGGTTTGGAATCCCGCCTTGGGCTTGGATCAAAGTAAAATTCAAAAACTTTGGGAGGTGCATTACGGCCAACAACTACTAACAAAAAAAAAAAAAAAAAAAAATTAAAGAAAGACGGTTCAGCATCCCCGCCAAAAGCCAAACTGTTTGGGAGAGGAGAGGCCTGCACTGAGGTAATGTGCTTCTGTTTTACTGTGGAGTAGATGTTCAAATAATTTGCTCAGTACTGATAATAGTGCTATTGGTCTGTAGGACTCTCTCTGGGAGTCCTTGTGGTTTTGTCGAGTTCTTCAAAATCAGCCTTAACTCCAGAGGATCTCCAATCAATTGGGAAGTTGCCTGCAGAGTGAGATGACACAGCGGCTGAAAATATTTAGTATAGTTTCCAGAATGTATTCTATGGTCTTTTTGACAATTTCCGATTCAAGGTAGTGCTCGTCGGGTGTCTTCTTATTTTGTATCTTAGCTGTTGCCATGAAGAGATCTGCTTGGATGAAGGGGTTCTCCTGGTGTGCAGGACTGCAATTCATGCTGTCCTCGCATAGACGCGTCTCCTCCAGGGAATGAGCGGTCGGGAGTTGTTGGAAGGTAGCCTGGAGCAGGCCAAGGCAAACTATGGCCCACGGGTCGTATGCGGCTCGCCGCACATTTTTGTGTGGCCCGCGAGCTTTAATTGTATTTTCGAAAAAAGTTTACTTATTTTACGCCTTTTGCGACGCCTTTTTGAAAAATAAATTTGTATATGTAATATATTATAGAATTTGTCGACTTGTAAATTGTTTTATCATCTCTGTATTGTTCAAATTGAGATAGAATTTGAAATTGTGCGCGAACCGGAGCGAGCCAACGGGCGCTTTTATAACGGTATAATTTGCGATTATAAACTAACTGCGCGAAACTACGGTAACAGACAACCCGTGATGCCGACAACGGCTTTGCTGCGGTGGCGGAATAATAGGATAGGACCGCTGACCGGCAGCAGTTCCAATCTGTTTTCTCTGACAGTCATCCCGCAGTTAAGTTTTTTTTTGCGTTCTCTTCGGTTATTATCTTGGTGCCAGTAGCGATAAAAATAATATTTACGCCCTTTTAAAAAATGAATAAAAACGAAAAATTCAACAAGAGCATCGTGTCTTCAATGAAGAGTGGAACACAAAATATTTTTTTGCTAACATAAATAACGAGCCTATTCGTCTCATCTGCCGGGAGAGTGTCTCAGTGTTGAAAGAGTACAATATTAAAAGACATTTCACTACTAAACATTCCGAATATGGTGCCAATTTAACTCCGGAAGCGAGAAAGAAAACTGCTGATGGATTGATTCAAAATTTATCTATAGACAACAAAATGTGTTTACGCGGCTAACTAAGGAAAAAGAAGCTACTGTAGGGGCAAGTTTTGTTATTTCTCATATAATTGCAAAAAGCAACGAGCATTTTTCTGATGGAGACTAAATTAAAGAATGTATGACTGAAGCTTGTGGAATTATATGTCCTACCATTAAACACAAATTTGAGAATATAAATTTATCTCGGCGAACCGTAGTAAGAAGAATTGAATGTAACGATACAAATTTGAACGAGCAATTATTATCAGTATTAGAATCCATAACATAGTACTCGATAGCTCTCGACAAAAGTAACGACCAAAAGAATTCTGCGCAGTTATTAATTTTCATACGTGGATGTACCCCTAATTTTGAAATTATTGAAGAGCTTCTTCTTTCAATGGAATCTCTTAAAGACCAAACAACGCGAGCTGATATATTTGAAAAAGTTGAAAAATGCTTAACAAGATACAATGGAACAAAATGGTAAGCGTAACAACTGACGGAGCACCAAGTTTGACAGGTAAAAATGTTGGAGCGTTAAAGAAAATTCAGAATAAAATTTGTGAAAATTATCCTGATTATAATTTAATTACAATTCACTGTAGTAGTAGTAGTAGTAGTGGCATGTGATGCAAGAAAGCAAATGTATGAGCTTATGCAGCATCAGCCAACAAAAAAAAAAAAAAAAAAAAAAATCACACCATTCCCTCCAAATGCCTGTCCGGTTACTCCTTAAATTTAGGCGCCTCCGTAGCTAGGTGGGAAGGAGCAGCAGTGCGTAGCACACGCTTCTTGATTAGACCGGGGTTCGAGCCCGTCACCACCAAATACGGAGGATGCGGAAAGGTTAAGGAATGAGAGCAATATGGCCTTAGTTGCTAATGCTCCTAAAAACCAAAAACAACAACAACAACAACCTTCAACCTATCAACTTCCACAACGACAGATGGAAGTTTGTTCCAGCAATTAACCACCCGCTGGCTAAAGGCAAATTTCCGCACATCTATTCTGCATCTGTCTTTTCTTAATTTGAATTTATGCCCCCTTAGGTCCGTAACCTGAACAAGTGGAAGGATCCCATCAGAATTCAGCGTGCTCAACCCATTCAAGGCCTTATATACCTCAATCAGATCACCACGCAGGTGCCTAGTCTCCACCCACTGCAATTTGCAGAACTTAAGCCTCTCTTGGTAAGAGGATCCCTTCATTCCCCTCACCAATCTTGTTGCCCTTCTCTGTACACGCTCAAGTAAATCTTCATCCTTCCTAAAATGAGGCCTCCAGACCTGTACGCAGTACTCAAGGCGTGGCCTGACCATTGCCTTATACAGAGGGATAATCACCTCCTTTTCCCTGCTAGCAAAATTCCTATATATCATTGACAAAACCCCATGACCTGCCCTGGCAGCCTGTCTGCATTGCTCAAAAAACTTCATATCTGCCTGCACAATTACTCCCAGGTCTTTTTCATTTTCTACCACCTTAAGTGTAGTACCACACAGTTGGTACGTTTCTCTGGGGTTACTTCTACCCATATGCAGTACTTTGCATTTGTCAAGGTTAAACTTCAGTTGCTACTTCTTAGCCCATCTGCCCAAATTATCTAGATCCTGTTGCAGTAGCACACTGCCATTACTGTCATTAACAACCCTGCCAACCTTTGTATCATCTGCAAACTTCGACATTAAGCCTGATATACCTTCATCAATATCATTGATAAATAATACTGTATTATACATCAACAAGTATTATGTAAAAAAGTGTTAAAAGTTGAACATGTCACATCTTAGTAAATTAACTAGTAAAATTTAGTAATTCTAGTAAATCTAGTAAAATTTAACTAGTAAAAGTTTATTTACTAGTAAAATTAACTAGTAACTAAACTAGTAAATTTAATACGATCGAGGGGCCTGAAACACAGACAATTCGTTAATTTTCTTTAAGATATTGAATCCGATTACACAGATATTCCTTAAGCCAAATTCGATGGCTTAGCTTAGGAAAAGTTCTTCGGCGTGTATATGATTTTAAGGTAACAGCATTCTATTTTTAAAACTGAAAAATATTATGGACTTTCCCGAATTAACTGATAATAACTAGATTTGTGAATTTGCCTTTACCCTGAACATCGTGACACACTTAAATACTTTCAACACGTGTTACAAGGGAAAAATTTATACGCCCATGATATGGTAAAAAGTTTGAATGGATTTCAATTAAAATTCCATTTGTTCCTTCGACATTTATTGATTAACAAGGTAGATCACTTTCCAACCATGAAGTTGCTGAAGATTCCAGAAAGTAAATTTGAAAAATATTGTGAAATTATCAATGCTTTGAATGACGACTTTTCACGAAGATTTGGGACAAGTCCGAAAAATTGAGACAAGTTTGGCAATAGTGCGCGACATTTTCAATAGAAATTGATAGTGCACCGAGTGAAATACAACTTCAGATTATAAATCTGCAGTGTGATACCGATTTAAGGGAATTGCACAGTCGTGAGGAAATCTGTAAATTTTACAATACTCTTAATTCGGATCAATTCGACGAATTTAAAGATTTTGTTATTTTTGGATCAACCTACATATGTGAACAAACATTTTCCATCATGAATCTAAATAAAAATTCTTTACGATCAAGCATTACCGATGAACATTTACAAGCAGTTTTAAGAATCTGATCTACAAAATTAACACCCGAAATTTAAAAAAATGTTAAAAGATGTAAAACAGTTCCATTCATCTCATTAAATTCTTGGTTGTTAGAGAATATATATTTTTTTATGTTATATTTATTCTTCATGATAACAAATAATATATATCTAAAAATAGTATTTTACGTGCGGTCCGCCTTCCTTTTGAATTCTTAATGTGGCCCTTCAGCCAAAAAATTTGCCCAGGCCTGATCTAGAATGTTATTAATTGATTGCTGCCATGTTTTGGTATTAGCACCCGTGGGCGATTTGGTAGCCTGAATTGTCTCTCATCTGGTTAGTTTGTTCGTCGTTATCTTGTATACAACTCACCAGGGATAGTCATTCCCGCTAGTTGAGACCAGGGTTTCCAAAGGGCCGTCTCTTCGGGGTTTTTATTAGAGCAGTGTACTCAATTCTGATCTCTCGGTACCTTTGTCTTAGTGCTGTAGTTGTAAAATTAGCAGAAGGTATACTCCATGAATGTTACGAAAAGCAGAAAGTATACTGTGCATATTAAGCTTATTAATCGAATTCTCTTCGGTCGCATAGAATAAAACAAGCGATTTTTCAACATAATATTCTGTATTTTGGTAATCAGCATATGAAAACTTTTGATAGTCAATGAAATTAAATTTTTATAATACGTGTATTAGTTTTTTCAAGTCTTTCAAAAACCATAACGTATATGCTATTCTCCTAAAAAAAATTCAGAGGATATACAGCATATACCCGCCTATATCCTCCACTACAGCCCTGCCTCCAGCCAGGATCTATGTGCACGTTGGAAGTTTTTACGTCGAGTGTTCACTTCGCGTCGGAGTCTTTGGAACTCCGGACACCACCAGAGAACAGCGCCTGGGGATGGTTTCTTTCTTTTGACAGTTGTATTGGCGGTCTCTTTAATGATGGCAACAATATCATGTTGGTGGTGGTCCGGAGAGAGGCTTGCATAGTCAAAGGTTTGAGCAGATCCAGTCAGTGTCTCTTTTAATAGGTCCAGTTGGCATTGTCCACTGCGAACTTTTTGAGGGTTACTCTGGGTATGGGTTGTCTATTGAGAGCACGGTGCAGTTGGAAGGTGATAACTCTGTGATCAGAAGTAGTTCAATCTTCTCTGACCTTCCACGAGGACAGATGTCCGGCAATAGAGCTTCTGGCTAGGCTAATATCTATTGTAGCTTCCCATAATGTTGCTAAGCAGTTGTCGGTGAGAAATTCTTCGAGACGCTGACCGTTCCTGGTTCCACGTCGTTCAGGAGTTGTACTGTATCAGGTCAGCGACTTGCAGTTAAAATCAGCACAGATGATAATTTTAGCATTTGGAAACTCGTGTAGGGTGTATTGCAAGTAGTTAACTGCAGGGAGGATGTCTTCTCCCGGTCGGAAATATAGTGAGATTGCGTAAAGTTCTCCTAATGGGGAAATGATATGGGCTAAAGCAGCCAATTTATTTCAAATATGTGTTATATTTGTCACCGTGAGGTCGGGGGTTACGGATGACCAGAGGCACCCGGGGGGGGGGGGTTGTCTCTTTCATGTTGAACAATTTTAACCACTTTAGAGCAATCCAAGGCTCACATATTTATGACATTTACCAGCTCACTGAAACCTGTCTCTCCGTAGATATTGATGACCAGGAAATAATAGATGGGCAATATATAATCCATAGAAAAGACAGAGGATCTCGTGGAGACGGAGTAGCCATTATACATTCTGACCACACACTCTGTGAAATTGCATCAAATCACAAATATTGAATCACTATACTGCCTTCTTCATCTTGCCAAGTTAGATTTTTTTACCCCCGGAAAAACTGGGGTTTTTCGTCCAGCAAAGCTAGCAAATCGACAGAGAACACATTCAATTTACAGACGCAAACACATGGGTAAATGAATTAACATTCCGGGTGTCTGTAATATAATAGTTTACTGTATGACTGAATAGAATGGTACCATCAAAAATTTCGGCAGTCGGATGAATGCTTGAAAAATAAAGTCAAGATTTTGATATGGCCTGCAGGACTTTGGTTTCCGCCCCCCTCCCTTCCATATTGGGAAGATTAATGCTTTTGAGTATTAAGACATACTTGTAAGAAACAAAGCCAGCTTCAATAAATATAAGCAATTCAAACAAGAGAGTTTTTTATGACCCTGTACTTCTAATATACTGTTTAAATTACACAGTTATACACATTAATAATTAATTTATTCTCTGAAGAGTTATACATTACAGCAGAACAATAAACATTAAGTTACAGGATCTGTTGCCAAAATCCCTTGCTTATTCAACTCAAAAGACAATTGACACAAAAAAAAAAAAATAGCGTGTGTAACCTTTACGCACGAAAGATGTTTTATGTGAAAACATCTTTCAGCAGCCGTAGCCTAGTGGTCAGGCGCGTGGGTGCATAAGTACACGTGCCTTGAGTGACTGGGATCAAGCCCGTGACTGCTGAATGCGGTGCTGTTTCTTGTATTCTGTGTATCTTGTAAACTCCTCTGACCGTTTGGTCGTCCCGGAGTATAAACAGAAAATTTATTTATTTTTAATTTTATTTTTTATTTTTAATTTATCTTTGACGAAAATCATAACCGTTTTAAAATCGAACAGAAGTTCGCTCACGCCCGCTACTTTATCAAATACTCGTTAGTAACTGAGTTAGCGTCATTTAGAAAATGGCGTAATTTGCGTCATTTCCGCTTCACATTTTCGTCATACTTCAGTACAAAATTTAGTAAGTGCCGCCAAAGATGTTAAAAAAAAAAAAAAAAAAAAGAAAGAAAGAAAAGAAAACAAAACAAAACAGACTATCCGTTAGAAGACATGTGGTTACCCGGAGTGGTATAGCCCCTATAACTTAATGTTTATTCGTAACATCGAACCAGACATGATTTCTCCCCTTCACGTTAGCTTTTATTTTCCTGCTCTTTGTCCCTGATACGCAGTTTATGTCTTTTTCATTATAGTTTTGTCTTGTTTGATCTTTGCAAGTGTATAAGAGTAACAAATTGATATTTTGTCAACAATAATAGATTACAATAGAATTGCTTTCTGATATGCTTCCAATGGATTACAATAGAATTACTTTCAGTTATGCTTCCAATGCCTATTAGAGAATAATTAATTTCGAAATTGGAAGCATATCCGAATATTAGCCTTCCGGGGGTTATTATAAAAGTTCTTAATTCTTAATAAGGACTTTCTAGGATGCATAAACAGTGGTGCAGAAACAAAATGTATATCTACATATTTATTGGCATATACAATTCGCGATATCTTGTTCTTATAAAAGAAACTCATAGTCAAAGTTTTAAAATGTTACGTTAAATAACATTAAGTTGATTTGGGAATTTATACACATTGATTATGTTCTACATATGATGTTATCACTGCTTTATCCCGCACTATAAAACCCTGATCCCTGATCGGTGACGTTAAAAATTTCAGTCATTTTCATTTTTCTGTCATCATTCACATAATACAACATCATGAGTGGCTCTTGTTCGTTGGTGATGTCCAAAATTTTGTTAAATGGATCAGTAGTTTGAAATTGTACGCTACTGCAGGAATCCATACAATGTTGTTTCAGAGAAAGAGCTCTATTAGCTCTCTCCATACTGTTACTAATTCCTCCTTGACTTGCATGTAAACATTCTAAAGTATCTGTAAATTGTCTCTGTTCGGTTTCCCCCGAAGATGAACTGGAATGTAAATCTACAGTAAGATCAAACTTTACATTACTGATAACACGTTCGGAAGTTTGAAGTGTTCTCATGGAATCGTTGCAGTTATGAAATGTTCTATCCAACCAACTACTTTCTGATGACTGATGGATGTCTCCGCAGCTGTAATTGTCAATCTGGGCATTCTTTTCTTTATTCAAAATCTTTTTCCCACGAACGTACTTCTTCGCTGTCCATGATGACCTTTCTGCATATGCATATTCTCTTACTGCTAAATGACAAGATAACCTAAACAAAAAGACAAAAGAAAATGGGAAGTTTTAAATCATCTTAAAAGTAAAAATAGTTTAGGCTGTTTACTAGCTCCATTCTTTTAGCTAGCCAGTTATTAATTATTGGAATAAATTATCTCAATGGATGGTTGAGGCTGACATCTTGGGGAACTTAAAGGTTGAGATGAATAGACACTTACATGAGCAAGGATTCAAATCGGTATTTATTCTACCTTATTTTATTATTATTTATTTAATTATTATTTATTTAATTATTTATTATCATTTATTTAATTATTTATTATCATTTATTTAATTATTTATTATCATTTATTTAATTATTTATTTATTTTTAACCTATGACATTAGTTAGTGTATTTGCATCATTACTACATAGTTTAATTTTTTTGACAAACCGAAATTTTTACATCTGCCTCATTATTGTAACGTCTCGTATTGTAAAATCGTTCACAACGAGTTGCCCTCCTTATACTTCAAATAAGTAACTAAACAAAAATATTATTTTTAGGCCACCCGAATAATTAAATTCATCTGCCGTGCATCGTGTATTATGTCCTTAAATTGCGTGTGTTCCTTGGTTGATTTGCCTGTTTTGCTGGACGAAAAACCCGAGTTGCCGGGGGGAATTCATATAAGTAACGCTTCCCATTAGAGCAGACTGCTGTTATTTATTTAAAGTTGATCACACATCGCCACTCTATTTAAAGTCGAGCATGCACCACCACTCAACTTATTTAAAGTTGAGTGGTCTTATTTGATGTATAAGGAGAGAAACTCGTTGTGAAGGACTGCGCAATATGAGATGTTACAATAGTCAATGTACAAACTTCGGTTTGTCTAAAAAACCTCACCATGTAGTAATGATTCAAATGCACCAACTAATGTCATACTTTGAATTTTGCATAGTTTGAAGCTTGCTGCCGAAAATATTATTAGTATTATATTTTAATTAATTAATTATTTTCTGGCTGGTTCAGCAAAAGCCATTACCTGTTTGGCAGGTGATGGCTGGGATGACATATGTCGCAGAACATATTCATCGATTATAGATTGTTCTTATCTGATGGTACAAAGTCCTTGCGGAGTTATTTTAATGAAACGTCCATTGATTTCGTTTTTCATATAGCAGGTTGCAAATGCATTTTCTGGGTTTAAGCATAATGTTATTTTTTTTGCCTTATGACAGCTTCTTTCTATGTGCCTTTCCACGACCAACTATATGTACAGGGCCGCCCTCTCTTGTAAACCTGTTCCAGGTGATGCCAGTAGGTCAGTGGTTCCCAACCTATGCTCCGCGGAGCCCTAAGGGCTCCGCGGCTGCTCCAGGAAAATAAAATAGCTAAAAATTGAATGAAATTAAAGAATTAGAAACATAAATTAGAAAACTAGAAATCACATTCTGAATAAAAAACTGCCAAGTTGAATTTTTCGCATTCTCTAGCAGACGACATTCAGTCATTTTGCTGCCATTAGCTTCAAAATTATTGTAGTACCAGACGGACAGACGACGAGGCAAAGCGGAGCACCGGCATAGTGGCTCCTCCATAGAAATTGATTCTAAAAAGGGCTCCGCAGGTTAAAAAATCGCTGCAGTAGGTCATCTGGCATCCACCAGTTAGTCATCCCAAACACGTGATGATTGACTGGTGGAGTTAGTTATTAGTAATTCAAATATCAACCAATCGATGGGATTGGAGAGGATCCCATGTGTTCAATTAAAAATGTACTTATCTTAATTGTGTGAAGTGGTTTTATCACTAGATCAGACCCCACTCCCCACTAGTAGTGGCAAGCGACGAATTCGTGGTGAAGAGCTAGATTTTCTGTCTCCTTGTAGGAGATGCTGAGTTTTAAGAGCCATTAGGGGATGCTTGTTAGGAAAAGATGGTTTTAAAAAACACATATCTGCTATCAGTATGCCCTTGTGCATCTGTAAGAGACCTGTTTTGTTATTTATGACTGAAGACACAGCCCTCCTCTTAGGGCGTGTTAAGATGGTTTGTTATTCTGTCTGCTGACACGTCGGAGATGGGACTTTGAGGAAGCTTTTAAAGTAAGATGCATCAGTTTATATATGGCATGTATGGTCACTCCTAGGATTGTGTTTTTAACACAGTCCTAATTAAAAAAAAATAGTCTTTATTTTGGCATAATAAAAACAATATATATCACATTTATTAAAAAAAAAAAACAAAAAAAAAAAAAAAACATCAATATGTCAACTGTGCACTATTCTTGATTATGGCTTTTTAGGATAAATTTTATTCTCGAGTCTGAAAAGCGAGAGAACATAGACTTAAGCTGTGTGCCCTACGAGTTTTACGAACCAGTTCGACATAATTATCGCATTAGCAAAAATATTTGAGTCTATTTTTTAAAATCAAATATATTTGATTTAAAACACACGTTTTTCCTTGATGACAATGAACTGGGAGATGGTATATAGATGGGTGAAAAGCAGACTTTATTCTTATCAAATAATAATATCAACCCAATTAAAAATGGTAAATCTTTTTTTTTTTTTTTTTTTTTTTTTTTTTCAGTATTCAGTATCCAGTAGCTGGTGCCATCTAGTGACAACAACCGAAATTACAGCAGCAATGCAGAGAGGAGAAAAAAAAAAACAGGTGTCTTGTCAGAAAGGTATGAGTTTTCAATAATTCGAAATCAGAATTTTGTTCTCGGTGACTTTCAGTAAGTTAGTTTTTAATGTTTCTTGTGTGACACCATCTTCAAATGCAGCACTCGTCTCTACACCCATTGTACTGCATGTGGATAATTATTTCCATAATTTCAAAGAAATAAGTGGCATCTATGAATTAATGAGGTTTCGCTGTTCGTTCAATGCTGTGGCATAACTTTCCTCCAAAGAACTTAGTAAAGAAAAATAGCTAAAATGCGATGTTTATCTGTATCTGTCGACAGATTTAGGAAGTCGGTTTTAAAAACACATAGCTGTTTATTCATTGATGGAATTATTTGCATCTGGGGAACTGAAATAATGTCATAGTGTGCATAGTGTTAGGGTCAAGCGCCACCTGTGGTTTCCCACATCTGCGCCATATATACACTGTGAAGAAATACAGTACTGTACTACTGTAAATGCCAGAAGAGTGTTGTGTGTTAATGTGCAGTATTGTGTTGGGTTCAGTTGTGTATCCTGTCATTTAGCCACAGGGCCGCTGATGGAGCCCCACGTTGCCCGCACACACCACTACGAGGTAGCCAGGCTGCCCGTAATTCTCTGGCTAGTCTCCGTCAGGGTCGCCTCAGCTTCATGAGCGGAGACCAAGTTAAAAAAAATAAATAAATAAAATAAAATAATAAAAAAATAATAGTAAAAGAAAAAAGAGAAAATAAATAATAATAATAAAAAAATAAAATAAATAATAATAATAAAAAAATAAAATAAATAATAATAAAAATAAATAAATAATAATAATAATAAAAAAAGAAATAATAATAATAAAAAAAGACAAATAATAATAAAAATAAAGCGATTAGATAGAGTGTGGTAGTACAGGTTGTACGGAAGAAGAAGGGGAATGAAAGTAAGAGTAAGAGGATATAGACGAAGACACCCCAACCAGTCAATGGACACTCAGTCCATCAGGCGAAGGCGAAGAAAGGGATAGGAACTGGGTCGGAAAGTGACTGTGCAAGGGAGCACAGATAGGATCACCATTTGGCGCCTCTGTCAAGCCGGGTGGTGTCCAATCCAAGTGTTCAAGTCAATCCAATGGTAGCTTTCAAACTCCAATCGCCGTCTGTAGTCTTTCTTGGGACCGTTGTGGTGCCGGTACAGGAACTGTAGATAAGGATTTTCTTCGGCTGAAGAGCTCTTTTGTGAAACGCGTAAAAGCTGTACATTCCTCCCTACTATCAAGCAAGTATGTTTCTTGGTCTTTGGGTATGTGGCTCAAGGAAGTGATGAAGTTGCAGCGGAGATCCTCATACAGGGGGCAGTCGTACATAAGGTGCGACCAACTCTCAGTCCCCACCACAAGTGCAAGTGGGATCATCGATGATCCCCAGGGCCGTCAGTTTGCCTTTTAATGATCCATGGCCAGTTAACAGGTATGTAACATAAAGGCCAGGTGAAAACCACGGGAAAGAATTCTGGGGAACACCCTGTTAATGTAAGGGAAGAACTTTCTAGTGATTTCGCCTTTGTTGGAAGTAGTCCATCTCGCTTGCCACGTCTGCTGCAGATGCGTGAGGAGACGCTTCTTTTCTGCTGTTCTGTCGTTTGCGGGGTCTGTTGTGAAGTCGAGGATGGTCTTGGAATTTGCTTTGGAGAGGTGGAAGAGTAGTCCACAGCGGACTACCTCCAGGTCCAGTGCCATGGCGCCTGCCAGGATTTGCAGAGAATGGGTACTGACAGTGCAGCAGGCACGGGTAGTAGCGAGCAGGATGTTTCTTTGCAGAGTTGAGGATTCTTCTACCACTAACAGTGATGGCTTTCGGGTACCAGGTGCCTGCTGTGTACGTTAAAATCGGGGTAAATACCGCTTTGTAGAATAAGGACAGAGTGTGCCTATTGAGTCCCCAGACCCGTCTGAAGACCCTGGTGACAAGGGCTGTGTAATTGCATATCTGTCTTCTTAGGTATTTAAGATGTGGCTGGAAATTTAGTTTGCTGTCAAGGATAAGTCCTAGATACTTAAGTTGAGTGGAGAATTTTATGGTCCTGTTGTCGATTTTTATCTGTGGCGGTCTGGCTTCATTGACACTTCCTTTGAGAAGAATAGAATCTGTTTTGGTGACAGAGATGGTGAGGTTGTGCTGTTTAGCCCAGTTCTGTAGCTTCTGTAGTGCATTATTCGCCAAAGTGTCCAGCTGTGCCCTAGAATCGCTGGTAACGGTGATAATAAGATCATCTGCATAGGCCTTAGAGGTGATCTCTCTCTCCCAGGTCCATGCCAAGGAATTCATGAAGGACAAGATTCCACAAGAATGGCCCAGAACTGAGCCCTGCGGGCACCCTCTGTACACCTGTCTGGTGATTTCCATATATGGAGCATTGACAGTGATTGACTTGTTGGAAAGGTAGCTTTTGATTGAGTTATATATGTTTACTGGAAGCTTTAATTGGCGCAGTCTGCCCGAGACGCTCGGCCACCAAAGTGAGAGTCGAACGCCCCAGCAAAGTCGACAGCGATGACCAGAAATTATTTATTTTGGGTAGTTCCTACTGCTTCAAGGAGATTGTGGAGTGCATCCATAGTGGAGTGCCCCGTTTTGAATCCAAATTGTCTGTGAGAAGCCATGTTTGCATTGTTGTAGTGTTTGAGAAGTCTATAGTAGAGTAGCCTTTCATAGAGTTTACTAAGTACCGACAGGAGAGCGATGGAACGGTAGGAGTTCAGGAGTTCAGGTGGTTTCGTCGGGTTCTTCAGGATTAATTTTACTTTGGCCGATTTCCAATATGTTGGGTAGTGACCATCACGTAGACAGGTATTAAATAGATGAAGTATTAACTCTGGGGCACACTGTTTTCTTTATAATCTCTAGCTCCAGCAGGTCTGGTCCTGGGCATTTCCTGTCTTTGATTAGGGCCGCAGCAGTTTGTAGTTCTCCTAGTCAAAGGGAGATTCTGCTCTTCAGTGTGGTAAGTCCCATTCTCTGCAAAGAGGGATTTTTGTTCCTGAATGATTGGGTCCGTTGCTGGTTGTAGGATGGCGTCCAAAATGTTTGTTATGGATTGCTGCCAGGTGGTTGCTTCCATACCTTGTAATGACTTGGTTGCAGTGGTGACCTCTCCCCTGGGTAGTTTGTTTGTTGTGATCTTGTACACCACTCCCCCAGGGGTCGGTATTGCCAGTGATGGTGACCAGGTGTTGCCAGGATTCTTGTTTTCGTTTGCGGATCAGGGCCGTGGTTTTGAGCGCCTCCACTTCCAGTGCCGGCCAGGTCCTCCGGGTATGCTGGAAAGTCTTTTTTCTTATAATGACTTCTCGGCACAGCCTATGCAGCTCTGGGCTCCACCAGGACTTTGCGCCCGGGGCAGGGATTTTCCTTTTGATTCCAAGTTGCAGGCGGTTGTAATCAGATCAGTGACTTGTCTTTGGAGGGCATCTGCGTTGTCAGGAAGTAGATGTGGTTGGGTCTCATTGGTTAGGGTTGTCTTGAAGACGTCCCAGTTCGCCTTTTCAATTGCATATCTATTCAACATGACTCGTATGGCATGGATCTAGCTAGAGATCTGTTTAGCTGGAAGGAAATAGCCCTGTGATCCGAGGTAGTCCACGCTTCGTTGACCTTCCAGTTTGAAATGTTGCCGACAATGTTCCTTGAGGCCATAGTGATATCAATAGTGGCTTCCCATAGAGTGTTTGAGAAGGTGGTAAGACTGTTCGGTTGATTAATAACTGTCATAGTCGAGTTTGCCAGGAAGTCTTCCAGGCGTTGTCCAATAGCAGTGCTCCGCCTGTCTGGTGTCAAACTATGCTAGACCGGTGATCGGCAATTGACATTGGCTCCGATATGATTTTTGCGTTTGGCAGAGTTCTCGGGACATCTTCCAGGTATCTGATAGCATAGGTAATCTCTTCGCCTGGTCTACTGTATAAGGAGATCACGTAAAAAGATCCTGTGGAGCTGATCAAGTGGGCACACGCAGCCCAGGCTGTACATAGTGCAGAGATTTTAGTTGCTGTGATTTCTGGATTTCGAATAACTATTGCAGCCCAGGGGATATCCTGGTCCGTTTGAATTATTTTGTAGGTCGGGGGTAACCTCTCACCTACCTCGTGTGAGTGTATGGTTCCTGTATAATGAGAATATCTGCATTTTCTTCGTCTGCCTTGATTCTTATCTGGTCGGCCACTGCCCTGGCCCGCTGTGCTTTGATTTGTAAAAAATTATTACCTTCGTAGTTATATCTTTTGTGCTGTGAGTTCATAATCGGTTTTCATCTGGTATAAACTCTTGGCGTTTGTACAGGACGGACACGTATTGTCCCGAATAGAGTGGTGGTGATCTAGTTTATTACTTTTACAATTTGCACAGACGGGCTCAGATTCCTTGTTAGGGCGTTGTGTTGTGTTCATGCCCTTTCTCAGCACAGTGGCCACAGGTGTCTGAAGTGTGCCCGAATTTGCAGCATTTATAGCATCTTAGTACAGCCACGTGCTCCCTGAAGCGGTGACTGCCCCAGTTATTATAGATCCTCATTTGGTCTTTAAAGATTGGCCAGACAATCGGCGCTAGTTCCACTGTCCAGTTTACTCCATTTTCGACTCTTGGCTTGGTTGAGTATCTGGGCTTAATAAGGTCACTCTTGTCCAGGTCCGGGAGATGATCTTGTACATTACGTCGGTATATTTCATCGGTGATCTCAGAGGGAGTTATATCTTTATCTATGTCAAAGATGATAATTGACGGCCCTTTTCTTTTGGGATCGCAGCAGTGAGGCCTAGAGTTTGGATCTTTGGGTTTTCCATAATTTCTTGGGCTTCCTCCCTGGTTTCAGTCTCTGTGACCACTCCCACTTTTGATTGACCTTATACTTTTGATTTTAGTATTTTTCAGTTCTTCATTTAGATTTTTCTTAACGTGTTTTGATGTCTTTGCTTGTTTGCGCAGTATCATGCGTCTTTGGTCTTAAAATGACCAGGTTTGGCTGTTTGATCAATGTCTTCTTCTCCAAGGGGGGTTCACTTGCTTTTGGTAGCTGTGTCCCACTGGGTGCAGTCTTCATCGCGTCTGCATACGAGGCGTCCAGGTAGGCCTCCAACTTGGCCTTATCCCTTTACTGTTCTACGTGCTGGTTTACTATTATAGTCTCCAGTTTTGTCCAAATTGTCACGATTTCACAATGGAGTCCGGTGGTGATTCTATTGTTTGATTTGAACATTAAATTCTCTAGTTGAGTGCGCAGCGCAAACATCTGTTCGAATGCTGTTCCTTCCGGTAGTGAGGGATCCAGGGATGAGATGTTGTCTTGCTTTGTTCCTTTCTCAGCTTTTTCCGTTTGTGAGCACTGGTTGTCTTGTACTTCTTTCAATCCACTAGCACTCCTGGTCTCTCGGTCAGTGTTACAGGCAGGGCCTGTCTTTGCATCTTCATTATTGCCTAGGTCATCGTCGGAGGTTATATTTACCTGAACTGAGTACTCTTCTTGCTTAGTGCTAGCTTCAGCTTGGCTTTGTTTACCAAGCTGGCTGATATATACGTGACTGTCACTGACGTGTCGCCTTCTAATCCCGTTATTTAAAACTTGCTGTCGCGAAGTAACTATATTAATGGATGCTACTTCGTAGTTGTCATTAATTTCGGCGATGTCATTTGCAAGCGATTTTACCTGCGTGATATAATTATTATAGTGAATTGGTTTGGAGGAGGAAGGTGTTTTATGCTCGTTGGCTATTTTCATGCTTTCGTGATCGCTCCGTGTTTTTTCTGCCGTCTGGTCCTTTAGTGTACTTCTGTCTGCAATGTTGTTGTTGTTGTTGTTGTTGTTGTGGTTTTTTGCCACCCCACACAGTATTTCATTGTCATTACTTGCCCCTAAGTTCCCGTGAGACAGATCCTTTCGGAGTGTCATGGACTTAGAGGTCTGGCAGGTGTTTGCTTCTAGCAATTCAATAGATGAGACCGTCTTTTTGGAGGATTTGCAGCATTCCCCTAAAAAAGAACTCCGGGATTTTGCTGGCAGTTTATTTATACGAAATAATGTCAGAAGGGAATGCTTTTTCAATATTCGAAATCAGAGTTTGTTCTGCAGTAACTTTCAGTAAGTTAGTTTTAATGTTTCTTGTGTGACGCCATCTTCAATTTTAGTTTTTCTTTTGCTGAAATGGCAGATGAATTGTATACAGTCGTTTACTCACAAAAGAAAGTATTCTCGCAAATAGAAAACTAATTTTCTAGTTATATAGTGAGGATTGAAAGATGCATTATTTCTGCTATGTCTTAATACTACTAAGCTACCAGAAAGGAGGTTTTCATTTGATGAATAAATACAGGTTCATATACTTAATAATATTTACATGATAAATAAAACTTTTCATCACTCACATCAAAATTCCCTCGCTCCTCTGGCGTGTTTTTTCACAACTCATCTATTTTTGTCAATCAATGATCATTAAGGCCGATGTTTATCTGTATATGGCAACAGATTTAGGAAGCCGTTTTAAAAAAAAGCCGTACCTGTTTATTCATTGATGATGCTTTTGGCGATACTTGGGTAGTGTCAACCATTCAGCTGTCGTTGGCAGGCTGTGTGTTCATTTAAAAATGTTCTTTTCTTATATCTTATTTGCATAAAGTTGTTTTTATCCCTATCAGAGTTTGTCTGCAGTGATCAGTAAAAAGTGTTTTCGTTAAACTAACATCATAAAATACTGGCACATAAATTGATATGGTGAGGCAGATCAGTAAAATTATCGTTTTGTCAAAATATTTGAAGTGTGGTATCCATTCAGATTTAAACCAAGAGAGTTTTATCGGAGACTATATCGTCAAGTTTCTAAGTCTTAAACATTCAAATTCGAAATCTTTCGCGAAGACGTAAAGCCGATTCGAAAAGTAAAGGTATCTCCAGGATTTTTATCAAATAAATATAGTTCCAAAGATCTTAAAAAGAGACAGCGAAAAAAATTAATGAATTTTATTCAAATACCGTTACTAAAGAATATATTGTGCTCTGTCCTTTGTGCTCTGTACTAGATTTGCTGCTATGAATAAAAAATATTCTTTATTTTTACATAATAAAATCCATATTATTATGTAAAGACCATATACATCTTAGGATGAGTTTTCGAATATGTATTGATATAGTGTGCATAGTGTTAGGGTCAGGCGCCACCTGTGATTTCTCACATCTGCGCCATATGTACGCTGTGAAGAAATACAGAACTACTGTAAATGCCAGAAAAGTGTTGTCTCTTGTATATGACATATTGCGTTAGGTTCTGTTGGGTGTCCTGGCATTTGGCCACGGGACCCCCTGGTGGGACCTCACGTTGCCCGCACACACCGCTAGGCGGTAGCCAGGCTGCCCTTTATTCTCTGGCTGGTCTCCGCCAGGGTCGCCTGAGGGTCCTGGACGAAGACCAAGTTAAAAAAGAAAAAAAAAAAAAAAAAAAAAGTAAGAGAAGAGAAGAGAAGGCCTGGGGAACAAGAGGAAGGGGGCCTGAATGTGAGGAACAAGCTAAAGTGGACAGATAGAGAAGGCAGTCCACCCGAGTAAGGAGAAATAGGGGATGGGTAGAGGGTCAAAAGTCACAGGGGCAGGAGCCACTGTGCGAGTGCCAAAGGCCAAGCACTCTCTGGGAGTCAGCTTTTCAAGGAGTGCCAACCATGATGCCAGCATTGTATTTTAATCTTCAGTCTTACTCTTTTATCAGTTGGGAAAATGCTATCCGACCCCAGTTTGTGTTTGCACTTGAGGGTTGTTGTTCTGAGCAGCTCTAAGTTCAGCAAACTTTGCCCGTCTGATGGTAAAGACAGCTTGTGCGTAACTCGTTAAAGCTTTGTATGTTGTTTCATATTGAAGCAGGTATGTTTCATGGTTACGAGGATTATCCTGGATTTCAGTAAAAAAATTGAGCCTACAATCATCGTAAGCAGGGCACTCATACATGAGATGCCCCCATGACTCCTCTTCGCCACAGTGGCAGAATGGATTGCTTTAAATTCCCATTGCTGTCAATTTCTGTTGAAAGGGCCCATGTCCTGTGATCAGGAATGTAACTTGCAGACCAGGTTAAAACCAGGAAGGAGACTTTGGGAAAGTCATGTCAATGGATGAGAGGAATCTTCTGGTAATTTCTCCTTTGGGTGTGGTTTCCCATGAATGCTGCCAAAGTCCTGGAAGGTATTCGAAGATACGTTTTCTTTCTTGTTTCAGGTCATTGGTAAGCTGCAGTTGAAGATTTAACAACTGTATCGGAATTCCCTTCTTTAATCGATGGTAAAGTCCCCTTTTAATCACCTCAAGATAGAGTGGCAAGCATTCAGTAATAATCTGTAGGGCAGGGGTGCTGACAGTGCGACATGCCCTGCAGATAGACAACAGCATGAATCTTTGTATTGAGTCAAGTTTACGCTTGTTCTTTTCCAGGATGGCCTTTGTACACCAAACTGAGGCTCCATAACACACAATTGGGAGAAACGCCGCTTTATAGATGAGAGACAAAGCTTTATGCTTCAAACTCCAGTCTGCTCTGCTGACTCTTCTTATCATAGCCGTATACTTTCGGATTTTTGTGGATAAGTACTTCAGATGAGGGTGAAAAGTAAGGCCGGTGTCAATGTAGATTCCCAGGTATTGGACTTCTGTGTAGAGCCGTATAGGGATGTTATTTAACTTCATTGTTGGAGGCCTGCGTATTTGTAGCTTTCCCTTGAGGAGAATCGATTTTGTTTTCTCACCAGAAATTGAGAGGTTATGGAGTGCTGCCCAGTTTTGGAGCTTTTCCAGAGCTGTATTTGCTTTTGCTTCCAGTGCCGCTCTTGTCACCTTGAACCACCAGAACAAGATCATCAGCGAAGGCTAAGGGTCTAGCTCCACCCAGGTCAAACCCCAGGAACTCGTCCAGAACAATGGACCAGAGGAATGGCCCAAGGACAGAGCCCTGGGGGCAACCCCGGTAACGCATCCTGTCATAATCTGGTATTTGTATACAACTTGTAATTTTCTATTGCTAAGATAGGATTTTAGACTATTGTATAGGTTTTTGGACGTGTTTGCCTGCCGAAGCCTCCGAAGGACACTGGGCCACCACAGTCGATCGAAGGCACCAGCAAAGTCCACAATGATAGCTAGAGTATACTTTGAAGTTGTATGTTGTGTGGGGGTAATCAAGTTGTGTATAGCGTCTTCAGTGCTGGAGCCTGTCTTGAATCCAAACTGACATGGTGAGGTGAGTTGCTTATCTGTATAGCAGGTGGAAAGGCGATACGGCAGAAGTCGTTCTAGAAGCTTGGCCAAAACAGAGAGCAGAGCAATTGGTCGGTAGGAGGCAGGAAGTTGGGGTGGTTTATCTGGATTTTTCAGGATCAGCTTGAGAGTAGCAGTCTTCCAGGGTACAGGGAAAGTTCCTTCAGCAAGGCACCTGTTGAGGAGGCTCAAGAGAGTGGTGGGGTAGCCTTCAGCGAATTTCTTGACTACGTCGACTTCGAGTAAGTCAGCACCTGGCGTTTTGCCATCTTTCATTTTAGCCAGAGCCATATTCATCTCTAACATAGTGAAGGGTGGTTCCGTAGCCTCTGGCTGATAAGCTTGATTACTGTCGATGAACTGCTGTTGCTCCAGTGACATCGCTGAAAAATTCAGTAGGGTAAATGGAATAAAGAATATTGTTTATTGAGTCAGACCAGGTAAAGGTTGAAGAGCCATCCGGTTTGAGAGTTGTACTAAGAACCTCACCTCTAGGCAGCCTATTGGTGACGATGCGGAACACGATGCCCCATGGGTCTTCATTGCCAATAGTAGAGACCAGGGTGTGCCATGATTCCTTCTTACACCTACGAATTTCCTTGGTGTACATGTTTCTAACTGCCCGAGGTATTGATATGTGTAAAGCGATATTAAACTGTTTTGATTGCTTGTTTTCCAGCGAGAAAGTATATGCGAGAAAGCGACATGTACAGGAGAGGGGCGCCGTACATGTCGCCCGTTGCACCTCCTATCTACTTACGGTTTTTCTTTGCACTATATGGCTAAAAAAATATCATGCTAATACTAATACTATAATTTCAGCGTTATTCTATACAAGGATTTTCTCTTTCGGTTTGCATTAAGGGTGTGGGGTATATTTTATTATTAGAGAACTTTTTTAAAATCTTTTTATATATTTATTTTCTTGTATCTTTTTTCTTTTCAAATTATCTATTGCTTTGCAACCTTTTTCTCTACATTATACTTTTATTTATTTTGTTCTACACTCAAAACGAGTGTAATACGAATACGAGTTTTCTTAGTATTTTTCTCTGACAATTTATGTCTACTATTGAGACAACAACTCTCCTCAAAGTACTAAGGGTTTGGTTTGGTTTGGTTTTATTGGCGCATCAGCTACTAAGGCTATAATGCGCCAAGACCAAGTACTAAGGGCCACAATGCAACCTGACTGCTACATTAATTCTCGATATGATCAGAAGATCAGAACTAAGGATTATCTACTTTCTACAACTTGTCAAATACCTGTAAAATCTCGCCAATATAAAATACTCCCATTTATTTTTCTAATAAATAAATGCGAATCAATGTATGTTCGACAGAATTGTATATAACTCATAACTATAAAGTATTTAAGGGCAAAGGCCTCATGTATGAGGTAGAATGACTAATATGTAGGTTAGTGCAAATGCATCATTTTAACATCTACCAAAAGTAGTTAAATTAATTAATTTAATTAATTATGACAACTTAATTCATTTAACTACTTTGGTGGATAGCTATGTTAAAATGATGCATTTGAACTAACCTACATATATCTCATGAGCAACTGTGGCTAACACAGAATAAAATATTTATTATAATTATGTAAATAGACTTGTATAACAAAACATTTTTTTATACAAAAAGGCTATTTACACATATAGACGAAGGAAAACGAGTACTAATAAATTATCACTTTCCTTCTTCATATTTTTATTTGGAATCTGTTTTATTTTCACTTCCTTTCACCTATTTAAAATTCTCTGAATATTGCAATGCAAACTTCAATTAGCAAATACAGTATATCAATGTTTGTTGAATTCAAGGAAACCTGCGATGTTCATACTCCGGCACGACCACCAGGTCAGCGGAGTTTACAATAAATCATCAATACAAATGTCAATCGCATTTAGCAGTCACGGGCTTAGCCCCTGTCCACTCGAAGAGCGGGTGTTACTGCACTTGCGCTCCTCACCACTCGGCTACGTTAGGCCCCTACTCAGGACCACCTCTTCCCTCTGTTCCATCTTTGGCAGTGATGCATCTGTATCATGGCAGCCAATGTTACATTGCCATATTTGAATAAAGTCGCTCTGTACCGTTTTGTTTCCGTTGTTGTGTCGGTGTGGTTTCCTTCATCATTTCTGTAGCTCACGAGGTTCCTTTGGTATGCTTTTCCCCTTATCCAGGCCACAAGCTACAGGTGATGACTGGTCCTTAAGTTTTGCACACCAGTGTAGTACCATAGTATATAAAGCAGTAAGTCAGGTATGTAAACCGGTCTCTGAGAGAGCGATCAATTTATTGAATGATGGGAGGTGTAGCTAATAGTGTCTACACAATGTATTCTTGTACCATCCTGTATTTGGAGAAATTAGTTCATTTGCAAATACTGATTCCAAAATATTTTTGATGCTTGTAGGAAATGTACTGAAGCGTTTTAAATTTAATTTTAACATCTACATTCAATGAAATTCTTGTATTGGCAAACAAATGAAGTATAACAATTAGGAGTCAAAACGTTGGAATGTATCAAATGGAATGATGCTAAAAAGTTCAGTCATACATAACGATACTATTGGATGAAAAACAATAATAATAAATAATATATGAATATATATATATATATATATATATATATATATATTCATATATTCATGTTCTGCATGTTATACTTCGGCATAATATTTTTGCTTAACTTGTTTTCAAAATTTATATTCTAAATTATTTTTTACAACGTGTCCGCGTACACGTGTTTTTTGACATACAGAACATGTCAGAAACAGAAGTAAGAGTATTGCTGTTCTTTTTCATAATTTAGGTGGATGGCCTCTGAAGAAGACACAGAAAATTATGAAAGATACTGCAATGCTATTTCTACTTTGGTCGTTCTTTTCAATAATCTGCTATTTCTATTTTTCGTTCTTTTCAAATTTTGCATTTTTCAAAATTCGCACTTTGTTTATAACGTTACTCTTTTCCGTTCTTCCCCCCTTTATTCAACATACATCGCTCCCAGGGTACACGGTATTTTCATTATTAGCATAAGTTAAATTAAAGATTTGCACATAACATTAAAATAATTTTCTATATATACATTATGGTTGTAGGGTACCTTTGCTCTTGCAGTGTCCCTGATCCATAATTCATATTATTGATATTCCATTTTATCTCTATTCAAATTCAAATCCCATTTTCTTTCTTTACTTAATTTTAATTTTTATTCATAATTATATATATTATATATATATGAGAGCTCTTAGCCACGAAACTGAATCATTTTGTTGAAATAGTCCATCTTCTTCTGTACCTCATGAGGTACAGAAGACGTTTTCTGTACCTCATGAGGTACAGAAGAAGTTAGAAGATGGCAGGTACAGAAGAAGTTAGAAGATGGCAGTGTGCCATCTCCTAACGGAGGTCGGCGACCACCACGGAAAATATCTCTCTTTCTTTGGTAGCTCTGAACAGCTCTGTGTTAAATCCTGTCCAATTCTTAATGTTATCAAGGAAAATAGTCCATACTTTTATATTTTCAATGTCTCAAAGCTAGTAGGTCCTCCCCTCATCAATCACATTTCATTATATTTCAGAAGTAATGATACTTTTAGATGAAGAATCGTTTAATAGAAGAGGATAAGTGCTCCTGCTGGTTCTGCCAAGGTCGAGCCTCAGTATTAATCCAAGAAAATCTTAGAGGAATCTTTCAGTAAATATAGCCCTTGTGGGTAGTACAGTTCGCATAATCCACCGTCCTTCCCACATCGGGTGGAAAAGACCTGAGAATCCTGTCAATGACGCGAGGAATTTTTATGGACCTTTTTTCATAACGTGGTTGGGTTAGTCGACAGCATGGCTGTTTTCTCGGGGAAACTCGAATTTTCGTCCAGCAAACAGCAAATCGACCACAGAACACACGCAATTTACTGACATGTTATACATACGGTTTTAGGCACATCAGCTAAGTTTCTGATGCGCTTAAAATCCTATAACAACCAACTAACCAGTAAATATACCAAGGCAAGAGACTAAGAGCATATTTCATTCGGTTAACTTAATATCGTCCCGCCAATTTTTTTTTTTTTTGAGAACCTGAAAGGGATTCTTTAGCGTTATTGGTTCTTTTTTGCTGTAGAAATGTTTAAAACACGTTCTGATGCAAAGTTTTTTTTTTTTTAATCATTTCTTTAAAGACAGTCCAAGGTTTTCGAGTAGCTGCATTTATGATATTCATTATTTCAAGATTTTTTGAAGTCATATTACATTGGTCAACAAGTAAAATGTTACGAAAACGAAAATACCCAATCTTCATTAATTTTATGCTGCTGAACACGAAAATCACATTAAAATTTGTCCTTTGGCTCTTGTTTTCGAATTACAATTGGGGTCTCTTATTATCGAGTTGCTCTACATTATCAAATACGGCTCTTGGCAAAACGCAGGACTACACGGCAGTTTTGGTACCACAACACCCTTATCACGTGGTCGGCAACGGCCGCCTATCGGCATCACGTGATAAATTGTTGTCGCCTCAAATGCGTCTTCAATTCTGTTGCAGTAATTCCCAAATACGGCTGATAGTGGATGATTTATTAACAGTTGTTCGCTGTGCGATTCTTACTTTTTGCGCAGTATTTATATCGTGTAAGATTAATATGACCCGTAATTGAGTGAATAGTCCAGATGACTTCTGTAACTTATGTAGCGAAGTCACGCTAGCTTCAAGAAAGCGTCCTTTAACTTGAGCCATAAAAAAGCCTACTTTAGCATTAGCATTAGTAGAGCCATATGATGCAAGAAAGCAAGCTTATGCAGCATCAGCCAAAAAAAAAAAAAAACCACTTCCATTTCACCCCTCCGTTCGTTCCAAGTACCTGTCCAGCTCAGCCTTAAATTTATTTAGGCTTTCAACTTCCACAACAAAGGATGGAAGTGTGTTCCAACAATCAACCACCCGCTGGCTAAAGGCAAATTTCCGCACGTCTATCCTACATCTGTCTTTCCTCAATTTGAATTTATGCCCTCTCAAATGATTATTCTGAGCAAGAGGAAGAATTCCATCAGCATTGAGCATGCTCAAACCATTCAATGCTTTATACACCTCAATTCAATCAGATCACCTCGCAGGAGCCTACTCTCCAGACACTGTAATTTGCAAAATTTTAGCCTTCCTTCGTAAGAGCAACCGTTTGTTCCATTCACTAATCTTGTTGCCCTTCTCTGTACTCGTTTCAACAGCTCTACATCCGTCTTAAAATGAGGCCTCCAGACCTGTATACAGTACTCAACATGTGGCCTGACCATTGCCTTAAATAAGGGGATAATCTCCTCCTTATCCCTGCTTGAAAAATTCCAGTATATCATTGACAAGACACTATGAGCTACTCTTGCAGACCGTCTGCACTGCTCAGAAAACTTCATATCTGCCTGCACAATTAACGCCAGGTCCTTTTCGTTCTCTACCACTGTCAGTGCGGGCGTCCTTCCGCTTGATCTGGAGGTTATTCGAAGGGGCCTCCACTACTGTCTATCCAGGGGTATACCAGCAACTATCCTTGGACACTCCATCAATAACCTGAATGAAATCAGGCAGGAAAAGAAAAAAATTGCCATTCTACTACTTCAGACCTGGCAGGACAGATGGACTGCTACCGACAAGGGCCCAATCACCAAGAAATTTATACCGTATATGAATGCCGTATTTCCTAAATCTCCCACTTGGTTTTCTCCTGGTCTTCATACCACCTACCTCATCACTGGACACGGATCAATAAACCATAAATTAACATCCATGGGAATCATTGACAACCCCTACTGTGCATGTGGTGAAATAGAAGACTAGAACCATCTAGTATATACCTGTCAACACTATGAGGACCTCAGCAGCATCCTGTTTACTCGTATCCAAGAAAACCCTCAAGGAAATGAACACTTATTCATCACAGAAGAAAACTACTACTATCAGTTTACCAAGTTTGCACAAGCCCTCTTCACAAGACGGAGCACCCTATTGCCAACACAAAATAGGAACAACCCAAACATCTGATCCTAACCTAACTGGCAAACCGATCTTAACCTGGATAGGATCAACTGGCGTATGGACCACCTCATTCTTCAGTAGCAACTTGCACACGGCTCTCTTGCTGTCTTATTTATCGTCCTTCCCGGGTTTTCCTTTCAACTGATGGCACTTATTGCTCCATTGATAACCTGGAGGATACCTTCGCCTACATCCTCCATTTTTCTAGCTATACCCTCCTTTCTTGCGTACACTCTGTACTTCCCCGACTCTACATTTTTTTTTTTTTTTTTTTTTTTTTTTGTCTCCGTCCAGGAAGCTCTGGCGACCCTGGCGGAGACAAGCCAGAGAATAATGGGCAGACTGGCTACCTCCTAGTGGTGTGTGCGGGCAACGTGGAGTCCCACTAGGGGCCCTGCGGCCAAATGCCAGGACACACAACAGAACCTAACGCAATATGTCATATACAACACACAACACTTTTCTGGCATTTACAGTAGTACTGTATTCCTTCACAGCGAACATATGGCGCAGATGTGGGAAACCACAGGTGGCGCCTGACCCTAATACTATGCACACTATGTCAGTGTAGTACCACAGAGCTTATGCGTCACTCTGAGATTGCAGCTCCCCATAGGTAGTACTTTACATTTGTCCAGCCCATCTGCTCAACTTTTCTAGATCCTGTTGCAGCAGCGTACTGTCATTAGTGTGCTTAACAACCCTGCCAACCTTCGTATCGTCTGCAAACTTGGACATTAAACTTGATATACCATCATCAATATCATTTATAATTACAGAAAACAACAATGAACCCAATACTGAACCCTGAGGGACTCCACTAATAACATTAGTCCACGATGAGCAGTGTCCATTAATTACCACTCTCTGTCTTCTCCACTCAACCATCCCTTTATCCATAGCAGCAATTTTTCTCCAATGCCACACTGCTCCAATTTGTGCAGCAGTCTTCCATGTGCAACAGTATCAAAAGCCTTTCTATGATCCAAACATATGATATCAAAGTTATTCCCTGTATCCAGTTCCTTTGTGACCACATCATAGTGTCCAATCAAATTGGTCAGGCAAGACTTTCCGTTAACAAAACCATGCTCTGTCCGAGCTATAACTGAAGTCTTGTCTAGATGATCCTGCAGTGCTTCTTTAACCAGTGCCTCCACTAATTTTCCTGGAACAGAAGTTAAACAAACAGGTCTATAATTACTTGCGTTGCCCTTTGATCCTGCTTTGTGAGTTGTGGTCACATTTGCACATCTCCGGTCCATGGGTACCTCCCCTGAGTCCAAAGAAGCTCTCATAATTGTGGCTAAGGGTTTGCTTACTTCCTTTGCTGCCTCCTTTAATATAACTGGATAGATCCCGTCCACCCCGGGTGCCTTTTTTATGCTTAACTTCAACAATTTCTCTTCCACTTTCCTCGCAGTTATTACAAAATCATCCAGCTCACTGCAGAGTTTAAATCACCTCTGGCATTTCCCTCCCTGAATAACTCATCATGGGTGAATGTAGATGCAAAATACTCATTTAGTTTGTTAGCCACCTGAGCAGGATCATCAACAGTTAAACCATCAATATCCAGTGGACCAATCTGATTCATCCCTTTCCTTCTAGATTTTACATAGGTAAAGAATTCTTTGTTGTTTTTCTTTGCATCCTTTGCCATGGATTTTTCATAATCTGCCTTTGCCTGTCTAATCTCCTTTCTTGTGACTTGGTTACAGAACAGCTTATATCTAACATAGGCTTCCATGTCACCCATTAATTTATATGTATTTTTCTGCATTTTTCTTCTCTGCCATATGTCTCATTATGGCGCCTCCGTAGCCAGGTGGGAAGGATCAGCAGTGCGTAGCACACGCTTCTTGATTAGACCGGGGCTCGAGCCCGTCACCACCAAATACGGTGGATGCGGAAAGGTCAGGGAATGACCACTGCATATCCCGGAGCAATATGGCCTTAGTTGTTAATGCTCCTAAAAACCAAATAACAACAACATGTCTCATTATTTCATCTGACGTCCATTTAGGCCTAAACTTTGAACAATATTAGTATTAGTATCAGTATTAATGGCCTCAATCAAATCTCCTCTAAGGTGTCTAGTTTCCAAGAAAGCTTATGCTGCACCAGCCAAAAAAAAAAAAAAAAAATATCCGAACAAAACAATGATAAAAACAAAATAAATAAATAAAAAAATCATAATAATTAATAAAACAAAAGGAAATTAAACCTATCATCCCACGCGCCTCCCCTACCCTAAGGCACCATCCAGATGACCCTTGAATTTCCCCAAACTGTTGGCCTCTACTACCCATGAAGGCAACTTATTCCAGTAATTTATAACTCGCTGGCTAAAATAAAACTTCCTGCAGTCCAATCTAAACATTTCCCCGCCCGTAACTTGAATTTATGTTCCCAAGTTCTAGCATCATTTATAATCTTGAAAATTTCGTCCTCATTCATTTTACTGATGCCTCTCAGAGCCTTAAACACCTCAATCAAATCTCCTCTAAGGTGTCTAGTTTCCAAACTCTGCAACAAACATATTCGAAGTCTTTCTTCATAAGGACGCCCTTTTGCAGATCTCACCAGGCGAGTTACCCGTCTTTGCAACCTTTCAAGAAGCTCGATGTGTTTCTTTAGGTGCGGTCTCCATACTTGAACACAGTATTCCAAGTGTGGTCTAACATAAGCCTTATATAATGGGATTATCACGTCCCTATCTCTACTTGCAAAAGTTCGATAGATCATCGATAGGACACCATGGGCCTTCCTTGCAACCTGTTTACAATGCTCAGAGAATTTCATGTCTGACCGTATCGTAACAGCCAAGTCCCTTTCCTCCAGTACTGGGTTTAGTTGAACTCCACCAAGTGAATAAGTTATTTTGGGATTACTGTTTACCTTACACTTTGTTGGATTCTTCTTCTTCTTCTTTGGTCCTTAGCTGGCGGCTGGAGGAGGCGGTTGGCCACGCAATCAGTAAGCTGCTGTAGGTGCTGCAGGGTTTCGGACTTACTCTGTGATGTTCTTCCATGTGTTGGATTAAAGCATAGCTGCCATTTTTCTGACCATTCCTGAAGTCTATCTAGGTCTCTCTGAAGAAGCTCAGCTTGACAGTGATCATTAACTACTCTACCAATTTTAAAATCATCTGCAAATTTATACATCACGCCCTCTATCCCTTCATCAATGTCGTTTATGAAAATTAAAAACAACAGTGGTCCTAATACTGATCTTTGGGGAACCCCACTTCTTACATCAACCCAATCTGAGGAATAGCCATTTATCACAACCCTCTGCCTCCTACCCTGAAGCCATCCTTCTATCCATCTAAAGATTTTCCCATTGATTCCAACCTGTTCCAGCTTATAAAGCAACCGCTCATGTGGGACTGAGTCAAAAGCTTTGCTGAAATCTAAATAAACAATGTCGAAATTATTCCCTAAATCCAACTCGTGAGTGATCCTTTCGAAATAGCGAACCAGATTTGTTAGACATGATTTTCCCTTTACAAAACCATGCTGAGTATCCTTGAGAATTTCAATTCGTTCCAAATGATCCTGAATTCCACCCTTGATCATTGCCTCCATGATTTTCCCTACTACTGAAGTCAGACTGACAGGTCGATAATTTCCAACTTCACGTTTAGAGCCACCCTCATGTATGGGAGATACATTTGCACTTTTCCAATCCAAGGGAATCTCCCCAGAGTCTAGTGATGCTCGCATAATTAGCCTCAATGGTTCAATGCACTCATTTGCGGCCTCCCTTAAGATTATAGGGTATATTCCATCAACTCCAGCAGCCTTACTGGTCTGTAGGCTCGAAAGGTTTTTCATTAAATAATATTGCGAAATTTCAATATCATTAATTACATATTTTTTAACTTCGCTCCCTCAATTTCCTATTGCAACAAAAGGTTTTTCATTTGTAAATATCGATGCAAAATAACTGTTGAGTAGATAGTACAAATACACCAGCTGTAACGGCAGCTGGTGTATTTAATACTATCCCCTTTCCCTTACGTAAAGGTCCGATCTGGTTTGTCCTTCTCTTCTTGGCATTTATATATGTGAAGAATTCTTTATTCCCCCTCTTTGCTCTGTTTGCTAGTGATTTCTCATAAACTGCCTTTGCCTGTCGAACCTTTTCTGCGGCTCTATTACACATCACCTTGTAGCTGTTATAGGCTTCAGTACTTTTTATTGCTCTGTAACCTTTCCATGCCACCTTTTTCTGCTCAAGTAATGCGACAACTTCACTATTCATCCAACTTGGAACCCTTCTCGTGGAGTATTTTTTTAATGGTATATATGCATTCAAGGCATCTGTGATTAATGTTTTAAAAGCGTACCACAGTTCAAATGTATTCATTTTCTGCACGATATCTACGCAGTTAATAGAGGCCATGTAGTACCTTTAGGCATCGTAATTTCCTTTTCTGAAATTATAACCCATTCCTTTGCCTTTTACTTCTGCTACCTCTCTCGTCATCATCCACCGTGGAACTCCGTGATCACTTCCTGCTACTGGTTCCTCTACTGGTAGCCCTGTTATGTCATCTGATTCATGGATGATGATGAGGTCTAGGATATTCTTTTCTCTAGTACTTTCCCTGACATGTTGATACAAATAACAGTCATCTAGTTGATTTAAAAATTTCGTTCCCCATGTCGAGTTTCCTTCCCATTTACTGCAATCAATTAGAGGCAAATTGAAATCACCCATAATAAGACATTGACACTTACTTGCCCATTTCATTTGCATGTAGAGGCTTTTGCCATAATCTTCACAATAACCTGGTCTGTAGATTACTCCTACTCGCATTATACCTTTGTTTCCAACTATCTCACACCATACAGACTCTATACTAGCATGTGAAATGTCTGAATCCGGTAAAGCTATCGTCCCACTCAGGCTGCTTCTGATAAGAAGCATTACCTCACCACCCCTTCTATCTACCCTATCCTTCCTAAATACATTATAACAGCCGTACTTAAACTCATCGTCCCCAATTTCCGGGTGGCACCAAGTCTCTGTAAGCCCTATTATGTCCGCGTTACTTGTTTTAACCAGCAGTTCAAATTCGCTCATTTTATTGACGACACTTCTAACGTTACTGTATAAACAATTAAGATTTACTGTTCTTGTATATTTAACAACCCTAACACAACCCTTGAAGTTTTTTAGGCTCTCTTCCCTGATATTAGCTACCCGCTCACGTGAAACGTTTCTGCCCCCCAGAACATCTAGATAATACGTCTAACTGGGGTAGCAGATAAGAACTCTTAAGATATGTGCAAGAGTTACTTTGACCAATATTATCAGATAAACGCATGTCAGTATTACCCACATCCCCCCTAGCTAGCAGTTTCCCTGAACCTTTAAGGTATCCTCAATAATACTGGCAAAAACGTTTGCACCACCTTTGTTTAAGTGTATCCCGTCTCTACAAAACAAATTCCTTCTACCTACAAGTGTGGGCCATGCTGATAGAAATTTACCACCTAAAGCCTTGCAGATATTTCTTAGTTGGTATGTAAAGCCTAGTAGCTTCCATGATAAGTTCTTTGAATTCTTCCCATTTTGAATTTGCTGTTGGTAACATCTTCAGTTGGTCCCACTGTATAGAATTTAAATACTGTCTCAGACCACCGTTGTCACCTTTACGAAAGCAAAAACCCTTCCCTTTACCCCTGATGGTAGTTACCTCTTTGAGTAAATCCCACTTCAGCACACTGTGATCACTGTCACCTAGTGGTTCCTCTATCTGCAGATTCTTAATGCATGAAGAATCACTACTGATAATCAAATCAAGAGTATTACTTCCTCTAGTTGTCTCCCGAACATGCTGATGTAGAAAACAATCATCCAATAAATCCACAAAAGCCTTGCTAGTGTGTGAGTGACCAACCCACAAATTCCAGTCAATATCTGGGAAATTAAAATCCCCCATTATAAGACTCTCTGAATTACTGGCCCACTCTATTTCCCTGTACATTTTCTTAATATACTCATCAGAGTCATTAGGTCTGTAGCACACTCCTTCTCTCAATTTTGATCTCCCAGTGCTTATGTCACACCAAACTGACTCGACACTTCATTGTCCATCGATATCGACTGGCTTCACTTCCTTGGATTTTATGTGTTTCTTAATTAAAAGCATAACCTCTCCTCCCTTCCTATCCTGTCTATCCTTTCTGTAGACGTTGTACTCCCCAAATTCCAGTTCTGCATTCCTTATTTCTGTGTGACACCAAGTCTCTGATATCCCAACAATATCCGCCTTTGATGCTTTGAGCAATACCTCAAATTCATGAAATTTATTTACCAAGCTTCTAGCATTGGCGTACACGCAAGTATACATGCACCTGTTCTTTTTCTTAGCTACCCTAACACAACCTATGTGTTTATTTGTACTCCAATGATTCCCAGCAGTCTCTGAAATATCCTGCATCTTATTTTCCAGGCTGCGGCTCATTCCAATAGAAGCAGTGCAAGAATCACTTTCACCTCTGCCAGTGGCTACTGTTAATGTATTAGTCCTTGTATCCCCACAAGCTAGCAGTTTTCCGACCCACCTAACACTGCCTCGATAGCATCAGCAAATATTCTTGCACCCTTTCTATTTAAGTGTATCCCATCCCTGTAGAAGCAGTCTCTCCTGTTAACAAGTACAGACTTCTTGTACTTTGGGTGTAAAGTAGACGACCAGGACAAGAACTGGGCTCCGCACATACACATATTCTGCACTACCTGTTCATCAAAACTCAACGCGTGGGTGAATCGAAAAGGATGTTTTATCATTGCTGTAGTCCTAAAATTAGCAGAGGATATACTCTATGAATGCTACAAAAAGCAGAAAGAATACTATGCATATCAGGCTTATTAATCGAATTCCAGAGGGTATACGGCCTATACCCCCCCTCCCCCACTACAGTCCTGCGTTTTATGCCTTTTGCAGTGCCTAGGATATGGAGGGAGCCAACAAATCACGTCACAAACTGTTTTGTCTGCGCTGGTAGCACAGTAGTATCTTTACCATCCTCCCCCACACCGGGTGGAAAAGGCCCGGGTTCGAATTCGGTCGATGACGAGAGGAACTTTAATAGGCTTTTTTCACTCCGTGACTGAGTTAGTCGGTCTCAGGCGTAGATAGTATGGTATTTTCCCCTGGCAACTCGGGTTTTTTCGTCCAGCAAAACAGGCAAATCGACCTGAGAACACACGCAATTTACAGACACACAAATACAGGTAACCATAATATAATCATAATAATAAAATTAATAATATTGTTGGATGGTGAAAAGGGATGCTCCGAAGCTGGGTACAAGCGAAAAGGTCCTGTGTTTGATACAGGTATGTTCGAAGATACATCTTTACGCCTATATAAATAAAATAAAAAATTAAAAAAAAACACCTTGTAAAAAGCTACTCTTTTTCAAAAACAAGAGCCATATGCCATTTTAAGCAGTATTTCCGTGTTTAGCACCCCAAAATCTATAAAGTAAACCATAACATGACCGTAACAATATATGACTCAAAATTTGTTGTTCGGTGTTATGTTCCTTTAAAAATATAAGGAGTACTGAAGAAATTAAAGTAATGATAGTACAATTGCAACAGTAAGAGAAGTTTTGGAAAGGAATAAGATCTTTTGTTTACTTACTTGGCAGTGTAATGTTCACTCGGTTTGAATTTATTGAGTAGATGCCTTCCAACTGACCGAAAATGTCGGAAATCATTCTTCATTTTTGGTATTGAACGCCAAAATCTGGATAATAAAAATGAACAGTTCATGATAACAGAATCATTGTCTCTTAGAAGTTAAGCATAAATTAATGAAAATAATAAAACGTCCATCGAAAAATATTACGGTAAATTATAAATGAAATGAATCAAAAGAGAAGCAATTAGAAACAGTGATTGTTTGATTAAGCTGTTTATTTCATTTTTACCTCTGAGCAGGGAGTGACTTGTCAAGTTCCCTCTGGTGTTTGAGGTATTTGTGTTAGTAATAAATTTTTGCAATTAGGTGGTCTGTGTCAAGAAACTACCTGTTATTTTTCACAGAAAACTGCACACAGGGTGGGTGGCAGCTTCATTTTGATTTTAAAGTGGAATGGGGCACACCTGTATGGACAACGTTTGTGACATTTCTTCGTTTAGATGATTAAATATAATCATCTCATGAAATTCGGAGCATTGCTGAATTTTGACACGGGTGTTTTGGGGTCGTCAAAGTGTTGTTTCAGGGTTGCCAAACGCTGCGGGTATATCAACTATAAAAATAATAAGACACTATAAAAATAATTTTTATAGTGTCTCAGTTTGAATAATATTCTAAAGAAGGACTTAAATTGTGGAATAAAAATGCATTTCCTTAAATTTCTATGAAAACTGGGTCGGAAGCAAATGGTGGGAATGTGGATTGATTTGCCTCCAGGATAACATTCCTTCACCACCGATAATTCTTGAAAATCTGTAGTTTGGAGATGTTGGCACTGTCATTTTTCTCAGGTCCTATCCACTCGTGATTACTTTCAGTTTGCTCGTGTCAAGGAGTCATTTAGGATACATCACTCTGAATCTGCAACACGACTGTCAGAGGATTACTGCATCGCCCGATCCCGTTGATTACACCGTGCGATTGATCTTCTGCCTCACCGATGAGAGATTTGAGTTGGCCTTCATAAAGATTACATTGAGCAAGGTGTACAGTAAGTTGTTGTCATATATCGTTTTATTGATTACTTGTACCTGTAACTTTTACTGATCATATTAAGATCTCGGGAATGACCTTTGTGCATGGGCGATAAATAGGCAAATTTTATTTAAAATATTTTTATATTTTTAATATAAAAATATATAGAGAGAGAGAATATATATAAACATATATAGAGAATAAAGTTCACTAATATCAATTTTAAATTATATATCAAGTAGATAGCTCTTTTTCAAAAATTTTTAATTGATACAATTGATAATTGTAGAATTAAAAAGTATATTTTTATAATCATGGATATAAAATTTCAACATCGATTAACAATCAGATTTATGCGCAATGAACTGTACGGTCATTGATTTCGTTATAAAGTAGGCTGGTTACCACTTTTGTTGACAAGATCTTTGAGATTATCAGCTGTAATAGAATAGTACGATGCTTGATCTCAACACTGTTTTGATATTTGATGGTTAATTCATTTTGGCAAAGGCCACACACAAATCCGTCTCGAATATCCACGTTGAAATGAACTGATTAGCTGTCGTATCATCCAAGTTTTCAAACTATTTTCATTCGTTCCTTCCGGAGTGAATGCAAATACACTTAGTAGTCAATGAACATTTCGTGTGATGTCATGAATCCACACGAAATAACCGCAATGAATTCAGTTATTCTCTTTCAATTGAGAACAACGCGATAATTTTTTTCTGGCTCACTGACATCGATAACTTTTAGAAGTGAAGGCGTGGGGCGTTTCAAACGTTTTAGTTTCCTTATAGAATATAGATTAATATTTTTTTATGTAGAGCCGTGTTAATTTTATAATATTACTCTGAAAGGTAATTAATTTTAGATTTGAGAACAGGCGAATGTAATAAACACTTCGTTATTCTCGAACTTTTGGAAATTAAATAACTGTTCCCTTTCAGCATGGGAGGATTCTCCTTCCCCTATTCTTGAATCTAATCCTCACATCTTCAAAAAAATAAAATAAAATAAAATAATAATTAATTAATTAATCTGCAAGCCTAAATCTACATCAATAATGTAAAGGTGTACTTAGAAATTTTTGGACTCAGTAGATTTTAAATATTGTATATGCTCTCATATTATTTTGATGAAATATGAATATCGCTTGATTTTTCTAGGCTTAAATGTTTAAGTGAAGCATAGGCTGTACAGGTAGGTCAACGTCTCATTTTGTATATTCCAGTGAGAAAACTGGACTTCATACGAAATGCATCGATCTCATATTGCGGAGGCTCTTGTTTCATCGGCATCGAATTACTTTAATTATTATGGCAACTTGGAGGCATTCATAATAGGAGATCATTTAGCAACAAATTCAGTTTGTTCATTCGTTATATACAAAATGAAGATCCACGGATCTTTCTTCTCACAAAAAACTAATTGTTGTTGCCACATTTGAATTCTCAGATTCCGTTTTAATGTCAAGTTATTTCCTAAAAAAATCATTTACGGACAAATTTAAATTTCATAATTTTTGACGATGTTTTTTTTTTTTGTTTATTAAGGTCAGTTTATTTATATATTTTTAAATTCCATTGCTAATAATCTGTATACAGGTGGTCCATAAATAAGGAAACATATTTGACTGTAAATGACAACACTTTTAAATATACATTTTAATTGATGCTAGTACAACAGAAAGGTACACATAAATTTTAACAAAAATTACATCTTCAATATGGCCACACTTTTGGTCTTTACAAAACTGTAGTCTTTTGGGTACAGAGCAAGGAACAATGAAGAAATGTTCTCAGCTTCTCTGATTCTTGACTGTTGAATCTCCAGCAGAGACATGTGCTTATTACTAAAAAAAAAAAAAAAAACACCTATCATATTAGGGACACTCGAGAATTACCTCATCTACCCAAGTGTATTATGTAAAAAGCTGAGTTCTATGGTCGGTTTCCCTGTTTTTCTGGACGAAAAACACCAGTTTTCGCGGGGGGAAACCTTAGTACAAATTTGTATCAACGCCTGAGATCCACTGTTCAGCCACAGAGTAAATAAGCCCATAAAAGTTCCTCGCATAAATGACGGGATTCGGAGCGGACCTTTTCCATTTGGTGTGGGGAGGACGGTGATTATAATCACTGTGTTCCTGGAGCAGACTATGCTTATTACTAAATATGTATCCTTTAATAATCCTCACAAAAAAGCAATCACAGGATGTTATTCTGTGGAACTCAGTGGCCATTCAATGGATCCCCGCCATCCGACCCTTCAACCTAGGAACTTTTCTTCAAGAATCCGCAGACAATATTTGCACAGTGAACTGGTGCTCCCTCTTTCTTGGGCAATGTGCTACTAATCCTGACGAGAAAAGTCATCTGTATACTGCATAAAAAAAATCAATGCTGAAAATTAATCTGGACTTCATTAATGGAATGACTTTGTCTTTTGGTAGTCACAGTTAACTTTCTCGTTTCACTGTTCCCTCAAATAAAAAAAGGTCATAGAGCACTTCCTCTCCAAATTCCAGACCACACTATCAAGCCAGGAGTGTTTAATTCCTTGTTAAAGAATAAATGGGAGTTCTTAAGAGCGTAATAAATACCATTGTGGAAATAAACAGTTCCATTTAGATTAAATGTGACTTTATCAGTCGCCCTCGTGAGTACACTTGGTAGAATCGCTGTCCTCTCAACAACGGATATAAAAGACCTCAGTTCGAATCCCATCAATGACACGATGAGTTTTTGTGGATCTTTTTCATAACGTAGATGAATTAGTTGGTCTCAGGCGAGGATAGTATGTTTTTCTACCAGAAACTCGTGTTTTTCGTCCAGAAAATCAACCGCAGAACACATGCAATTTACAGATATACAGGGTGATTCACTACCAGTGCGACAAACTTGCAGGAGGTGTAGGGGGCACAAAGACGAATCGGAATCACATAGCATTGCAGGGTCCGAAATGCCTTCGTCATGCGGTAGAGGACGTTGAACGGGAGGTCGCGTGAACAGCGATCCCGCTGGAAGTCAGCATTTGCGAACCGGTTCCCGAGACAGTAGGATGGACGGGTAGTCAAACGTTGAACTGGCCGACATGCACCTCGCGTATGGAGCTGCAGACTGTAACGGGCGCGCCGCTCTGTGCTTGTACCAGGAACATTTCCCGCACAGGCGTGCTCCTCATCATACGATTTTCGCACGTGTGCACTGAGACTGGTTACTGAGACTGGTTGTTTCACGAGAGGTACCATGAATCGAGAGCGAACGACGAGGACGCCAGACAATGAGGAGAATGTCCTACGTCTTGCAGAAGGCAATCCGCGTACGAGTACTCGAGTGATAGGCCAACGATTGGGTATTTCCCAATCCACTGTATGTAGGATACTGTCAACAAACTAAATGAGTTCATACCATCTGCAACGCGTCCAATCATTGGAGCCTGCGGATCATCCACTCCTGAAGACTTTTGCTACTTGGTTTCTTCAACAGAAACGGTTCGCAAATGCTGACTTCCAGCGGGATCGCTGTTCACGCGACCTCCCGTTCAACGTCCTCTACCGCATGACGAAGGCATTTCAGACCCTGCAATGCTATGTGATTCCGATTCGTCTTTGTGCCCCCTACACCTCCTGTAAGTTTGTCGCACTGGTAGTGAATCACCCTGTATATTATATACGGCGCAGTATGGATGCGCCTAAAACCCTACAACAATTAATCGAGTTTCATCAGTCCACAAAACATTATCAATATCTGGGTTTGTAATACTTACGGCCCAATACCGATCGGAAAATTCCAATCTTTCACCTGAATCGTCCTCATTCAAAATTTATAGCAACATGGGATGATAAACTTTATATTTAAGTTTCTTTATGAGTCTATTTTTAGCTTGTTTTAGGTATTTTAAGTTCCAAACTTCGCTTTCTTTGAGATTTTTTTCGGACTTCCTTCGATATTCTCTTTTAACAGTTCCAAATTGGCAGATGTCTTTGAGAGACAATGTCCGCCAGGTTTTAGTAGATCGCGCACTTCAATCTTCTCCGTCATTTGCTGTATAGTCTTTATTTTTGGTGATTTATATCCAAAAAATATTTTGAACTGGCTTGCAACTTCTGCAGCATTTTCATATTTTGCATGCCACCTTACAAGTTCAGTAAGGTGGCATGCAATTCATTTCAAATCTGTTCATACTTTTCCTATGTTCAAATTTCCATATCATATGAAACAATAAAAAATATATATATTATGAACTATTTTTCAAATAACTTATACATATTTACATCAGCAGTCATTCAAAATAATTTCCTTACTTATGGACCACCTTGTATAAAGCCGAGGCCACACAGAACGCTACGCTATTATGTACGTTACGTATGCTTTGTACGCTACACCAAATGGCCACACTGGCTACAATTCGTACGAGACTTCAGCAGAGAAAAAGAACTAAATTTCTTGCATGCCCGTCGTCAGCGACACTTAAAAATATAGCCACAAATCAAACAATACGGCGACGTAGCTAGACAGCGAACATAGGGTACATAGCGTACGCAGTTCTGTGTGGCCCCTTACGTTGTCTGTAAAGGGAACTATTTTTCCAACGCATATCAAACGTAGCGTACATAGCGTACGTAGCGCTCTGTGTGGTCTCAGCTTTATAGACCGACTGTTATTCCTATCTAATTTGCTTACAGTTTACATTTATTCGATTTATAACACATTAATAAGAAAAAACTGAATTAATGTGTACGTGCAAACCAATTGATTGAATTAAAATAATTTGATTATTAATGAAATTTTAAGAATTATCCCAGTATGTTATACTTGATGGTCTTCCTCCTGGACGTACAGGAGGTTTAGGAACTGATTCTGTTGACCTCTTGTCATTAAGTAATTGTGTTTATTCCACTACTCGTTAATGTAACTATTCAACTGTTTTTTTTTTTTTTTTTTATACTTGGTTTCTTTTGTTTTTGAGAAAAAGTAAGTTTTCATTGGATCTTAAAATAAGATTAAAAATTTCAAAACATAAATAAAACTGCTATCATAAATACAGCTAACTGGCACTCTTAATTATGATCAAAAGACAGTTAATGCACAACAACATCTCTCTCTCTCTCTCTCTCTCTCTCTCTCACGTCGTAATACTCTGAAGTGTCACCTGTGATTTTATCTGAATCCCTTTTCTTTTAACTTCAATTTCGTTTTCGTAAACAAATTCCGGACATAAATGGGTCAAATATTATTTATTTATTCAGTGGGTTGCAAGTTACAATCACCCCTTGTACGGCGTGCAAGCCAGAGGGGTATATTTAGAATGCAGAGGCTAAATTTTCCAAAAATATTTACGGTTTAGTAATAAAGGAAATATGTATATTAATGTAAAACATTTGTTCTTCGTTGCTGGATGTCTTCGTAGAGGAGCATTCGCAATACTAAAATTTATTAACTTCGTACCCGAATGTCGCGATGACAACATAACTCAGAGTAACTAAAACATGATGTGTTCCAGCTAATAGTGTTGCAACTCAGTTGTTTCTTGGTCGATAGTCTTTCTGTAGGCCTTATTGGAGCACAGTTTTTCACAGTTAACCTGAAACCAGTTTAGGGTTTCTATGGTATTAAGTGGAGACATTCTGCTTAAACTTTTCAAGGAGTTCAGATTAGAGCGAAGTGGCCTATTTGCAGGCTGCACGATTGCCTCTGACTTCGTGGGTGCGAGATGATGCCTGTAATTATTGGCGCATCATATCTTCCTGTCAGTAGCCTAGCCAGGATATGAATATTTGTTCAAATGACAATAAACATCCACGGTGTCCACTCCATACAAAATTTATTTTTATATATATTTTTTTATTTTGTATTATTATTTTTTTATTTATTTATTTTATTTTATTATTATTTTTTTATTTATTTATTTTATTTATTTTATTTTATTTTATTATTTTTTATTTATTTATTTATTTTATTTTATTTTATTATTATTTTTTTATTTATTTATTTTATTTATTTTATTTTATTATTTTTTTATTTATTTATTTTATTTTATTTTATTATTTTTTTTTTATTTATTTACTTTATTTTATTTTATTATTATTTTTTTATTTATTTATTTTATTTATTTTTTTATTTTTTTATTTTTTTAAGGTCCTAGCCGACGAAATCCCAGGAAATTAAGCGGCAGGACCTGCCAGAGTGAATCTACAGCTACTGGGTTCCTGGTCTGCCTCCACGGGGCGTAAGTGGGACAACGTTGGGCCTCAATAGGGGTCCAACGGCTAAATGACCAGATGAACAACGGTACAGAACACAACACATGAACAATTCCCACACACTTTTAAATCTCTGGCATTTCCCAGTGAACTGGTTCACCACAATGAAAGCAACGCGGAGATGGGGGAAACCCCTGGTGCTGTAAGACAACAACACACACTTACACTTACACTTACAAAATGGTCTGCGCGACACTGTGGTATCGTCACCGTCCTCCCTACACCGGGTGGAAAAGGCCCCGGTTCGAATCCCCTCGATGACGCGAGGAACTTTAGTGGGCTTTTTTCACTCCGTGGCTGAGTTAGTCGGTCTCAGGCGTAGATAGCAAGTTTTTTTACCCCGGCAACTAGGGTTTTTCGTCCATCAAAACAGACAAATCGACCATAGAATACACGCAACGTACGTACATAATACCCAATGCACGGCAGATGAATTTAATTATTCGGGTTGACCTACAAATAATAGTTTGGTTTTTGCATACAAAATGCCTCTGGATACAGTGAAGGGGAATTGGAAAATCTTGTTTAGTCACCTGAGTATCCAATATTCTATGTTTAGGAGGGTTTTAACGTACGTTTCGGGAGCTTAGGACCAGATGACGTATAAGGCAACCGGGGCAACGCACCTAACAATGTATTCCTTCACCAGTTGAGCATTTTGAACCCCAGCCAATTCTTATATTGAGCGCCAAATTCCGGCTAGTGTTTTCTTCCTTTCTGGTAGTAGTGAAATGCTTAGTGAAGGATAAATTGTTCCAGGTAAATCCCAGATCCTTGTGATGATCGAATTTTTTGATGGTTTCGCCATTTAAGAGAATGGTGATGTTATGATTTTTGTGCTTTGTGGAGAAGGACATCTGGGCAGTTTTAAGAGTATCCAATATTCTATGTTTAGGAGGTTTAGTTAATTTCGAACCCAATCGAGGCGAGGAAGTTGGCCAGATTAGTTAACTGTTGTGTGGCTTGTAAAGCAACAGTATGCTCACTATCATCACTGCTGGATGGGAAGAATATTTTCAGGTCGTCCACGTAGGTTAGGATGTTATTGTAGGTTGAGAGGAAAGGATTGAGGGCTACGGCGAAAAGTGTCGCAGAGAGCACTCCTCCTTGGGGAACTCCTCTGTTTACTGTGTAATTTACGCTAAAATCTTCATGCGCTACTATTATAATCCTCTCTGTAAGTAAATCTCGCAGTAGTGTCAGTAAGTTTCCTCTAATGCAATATCGTAAATAAATTTGATGAATTTGAAGTGCTGGTCAAAACATCAAAGGCAGATATTGTTGGGACATCAGAGACATGGTGTCACACAGATATAAGCAGAGCGGAATTGGAATTTGGGGACTACAATGTGTACATAAAGGATAGAGAGGATAGAAAGGGAGGAGGGGTTATGCTATAGATTCAGAAAAACATAAAATCTAAGGAAGTGCATCCAGTTGACTTAGATGGACAGTGCAATGTTGAGTCCGTTTGGTGTGACATAAGCACTGGGAAAGCAAAAATGAGAGTACAAGTGTGTTATAGGCCTAATGACTCTAATGAGTAAAACGAGCAATTGTACAGAGAAATACAAGGGGCCAGTAAATCAAATTGTGTTATAATGGGGGAGATTTTAACTTTCCAGATATTGGATGGAATTTGTGGGTTGATCACTCGCCCACTAGAAAAACTTTTGTGGATTTATTGGATGATTGTTTTCGCAGTAGCATGTTCGAGAGGCAACCAGAGAGTGTAATACTCTTGATCTGGTTATCAGCAGTGGTTATTCATGCATTAAGAATTTGTAGATAAAGGAACCACTAGGTGGAAGTGATCACAGTGCACTGATGTGGGATTTACTTAAATATAATTACCATCAGGGGTAAAGGGAAGAGTTTTGCTTCCGTAAAGGTGACTACAGTGCTCTCAGGCAGTTTTTAAATGTACATTGTGACCAACTGATGATTCTAAAAGGAACGAATCGTGGAAGCTACTAGGCTTTTCATACCGATTAAGAAATATTGTTCAAGGTTTCTGCCTGAATGGATGTCAGATGAACTAATGAGACTCGTGGCAGAGAAGAAAAATGCATTGGGATGCTAATGAATTATCAGGTGACACAGAAGCCTGCAATCAAGTCACAAAAGGTGGTAAGGTAAGCGATGGCGGATTACGAGGAATCTTTGACAAATGATAATAAGAAAAACAGCAATGACTCGTTTATTTATATAAATTCTAGAAGGAAGGGTATGAATCTGATTGGTCCACCTGATATCGATGGTTCGGCTGTTGATGATCCTGCTCAGATAGCTGATAATCTGAATGAGTATTTTGCATCTAGGTTCACACATAAGGCGTTATTAATGGGAGGAAAATGTCAGAAGTTTATCAAACTGTAAAATGATTTTATAATAACTAAATGGGTGCTAAATGATTTTATAATAACTGAGAGCAAAGTGGAGGAGAGATTGTTGAAGTTAAACATAAGAAAGGTACCTGCGATAGATGGGATCTATCCAGCTGTATTAAAAGAAAGTAGGCAAACTCTTAGCCATAATTATGAAAGCATCCTTGGACTCAGGGGAAGTCCCCACGGACTGGAGATGTGAAAATATATCCCCAATTCACAAAGGGAGATCTAAGGGTGACACGAGTAATTACAAACCAGTTAGTGAACTTCTATGGAGAAAAGGGTAATTGAGTGGGAGAAGACAGTGAGTGGTAATCAATGGACGTTGCTCTTCGTGGACAAACGTTATTGGTGGTGTCCCTCAGGGTTCGGTGTTGGGCCCATTGTTGTTTTGTATATTTATCAATGATACTGATGAAGATATATATGGCTTAATGTCGAAGTTTGCAGATGGTACAAAGGTTGGTAGGGTTGTTAATGACAGTAATGGCAGTGTGCTACTGCAACAGGATCTACAAAATTTGGGCAGGTGGGCTGAGAAGTGGCAATGAAATTTAACATTGACAAATGAAAAGTACTGCATATAGGTGACAGTAACCACAGAGAAATGTACCAACTGGGTGGTGTTACATTCAGGGTAGTGGAGAATGAAAGGGACCTGGGGGTAATTGTGCACTGAAATGTGAAGTTTCTGAGCAGTGTAGACAGGCTGCCAAAATAGGTCATCGGATCTTGTCAATGATATAGAGGAATTTTTCTAGCAGGGATAAGAAGGTCATTATCCCCGTGTATAAGGCGATGTGGCATGACCATTGCCTTATCCCCGTGTATAAGGCAATGGTGATGCCACATCTTGAGTACTGCGTACAGGTCTGGAAACCTCACTTTAGGAAAGATGTAGAGTTCCTAGGACAAGCACAGAGGATGGCAACAAAACTGGTGAGGGGAACATACCCTTGCCTTTACGAAGAAAGGCTTAAGTTCTGCAAATTGCAACGCCTGGAGACTAGACACCTGCGAGGTGATCTGATTGAGGTGTATAAGGTGAGGCGAGGTGTTGAGCACGCTGAATTCTGATGGGATTCTTCCGCTTACTTAGATTATGAACCTGAGGGAGCATAAATTCAAATTGAGGAAAGAGTTGTTGAATAGATGTGCGAAAATTTGCCTTTAGCCAGGGGGAGAGGGTGATTAATTGCTGGAATATACTTCCTTCTGTCGTGGAAGTTGATAGTTTAGAAAATTCAAGGAGCAACTGGTCAAACTTTTACGGGGAATGGATGTGCGAAATTGTTTCTTTTTTTTTTGGCTGATGCTACATATGGTCATACGCTTTCTTGCATCATATGCCTCCATTACTATTAGCTAGAGAAGTGTTGTAGGTGAGGAAAAGATAAAAGGTTTCAGGTATGTTGTTATTAGGAATGTGTAATACCCTTGCAAGTAAATAAACCCACAAATTGTGCAAGGTTATTGGTCAACTCAAAATCGCAGCATCTCTACCGGTTTAGTATCTGTAATTATAATATAAGGGGCTTAGAGGGGAACAGGTATCCTGTGTGTTATGAGACACTCAGCCTAAAACACTGATTGGTCCAATATCTCTCTATTACAGAAGATTTAGGAGAAGTCCGGTTGGCCTGCCTCCCTAAAATCCACTCATGCACACCTTCTCGATGGTAAGCCCTGTTACGTCACTTAGGTGGCAACGAACGTGTAGAGTGGTTCTCTTCATGACGCCTGGTCAGCGTGAAGAGGAAAAGACCAAACCCTCCAGCAATGAGAGCACAACAATACAAATGGCCCTCAGTCCCCAGCAGCTTTCACTCTCCCTCTTACGGCAGCGAGAGGATCAGAGTGGAAGCAGAGGGTGCTAAGAATCTCTGGGTACGACCAGGCTGCCATGCACGGAAATTGAACTTGGCCTGTTATAACGTACGATCACTCATCGGTGAAGACAGGATATTAGAACTGGAAAAGGAACTAGAAAATGTGAATTGGAATATCATCGGTTTGGCTGAAACAAGAAGAAGAAATGAATCACTTATAAGTTTATCAAGTGGAAATCTGCTGTACACCAATGGAAACAGTGAAAGGAGTGAAGGTGGAGTTGGGTTTCTGGTCCATAAAGATTTTAAAAACAACATTTTGGAATTCAAAAGTACATCACCAAGGGTGTCAAGACTAATACTCAAGATTTCTAAGAGGTACAAGCTAAAGATTATAATGATTTATGCACCAACATCGAGCCATGATGATGAAGAGGTTGAAGAAATGTACACTGAAATTGAGAGTCTTGTAGATGAGCAGAAAACCCACTACACTATTATCATGGGGGACTTCAATGCTAAGGTTGGAAAAAGGCAAAACAGCGCAGAAAGAGGAACTATAGGAAATTTTGGAATTGGTGAAAGAAATAAAAGAGGTGAAAGACTTGTGGAATTTGCAGAATCTCAAGGAATGTCAGTAATGAACACTTTTTTCAAGAAAAGGGTGAACAGAAAGTGGACATGGAAGAGTCCAAATGGATTAACAACTAATGAAATCGACTTCATCCTCACTAACAGAAGATATATTGTGAATGATGTTACCGTCCTGAATAAGGTAAATGTTGGAAGTGATCACAGAATGGTAAGATGTACACTTGATATAGATGTAGGAAAGGAAAGGAAAAAACTGACTCGAGTAAATAATACAAAGGTCTTTGAAATAACAGAGGAGGAGAAAAAGCAGTATGTACTGGAACTTAAGAACAAGTTTGAGCTTCTGCAGACTGCTCAGGACCAAGATATCGAGGAGGAATATTACAACTTTCTGAAAGTGATAAAGCCCAAGAAACCTATAGGGAAACAGAAATCCAAAGAAGAAAAAATTAGTCAAGAAACACTTGTCATGATGAACCAAAGACGACAAATGAAGAGCAAGAAAAACACTGACAGGGAGAAAATTGAGTATACTGAGTTATGCAAAGCCATTAGAAAGAGACTCAGAGAGGACATAAGAAGATTTAACACAAGAAAAGTAGAACAAGCATTAAGAGAAAACAAAGGATTTAAATCAGCAGCCATGAGCAGTAATACAGAAAGACAAATGATACTGAAACTGAAGAATAGCGATGGCGTACTTATAAACAGCAGAGAAGGCATAATTCAAATAGCAGAAGACTACTATAGAGAATTATACAAGGAGCGAGGGAATGATACCAGCAGTGGGGAAGATGGATTGCAAAGTAGCAACACATACGACATACCCGATATTCTTCCTGATGAGGTAGAACATGCATTGAAGAAAATGAAGAATCGGAAAGCCCCGGGGGAAGATGAAGTTACTGTAGAGTTGTTAAAATTGGGAGGAAGAGACATAACACAAAAACTGGCAAGGCTCTTCACAAAGTGCACTAGAAAAGGTGTGATGCCTAAGCAGTGGAATAATGCAATCATAGTTTTGCTGCATAAGAAAGGAAATAAATCAGAAATTGGAAATTATAGACCAATTAGCTTGTTATCCCATATCTACAAGTTGTTCACAAGGGTCATTACTAACAGATTAGAAAGAATACTTGATGAGAATCAACCGAAAGAGCAAGCTGGCTTTAGGACAGGATTCTCAACTATGGATCACCTTCACGTAATATCACAGCTAATGGAGAAAGCAAATGAATATAAAACACCATTATGCCTGGCATTTGTGGATTATGAAAAGGCATTTGACTCCATACAGCATAAGGCAATGTTTCGGGCACTGGAAAGACAAGGCATAGATACTCCATATATTATGATTTTGAAGAAAATATATGAGAGTGCTACATCCTTTATTAGACTAGACAAAGACAGTAGCAAATTTAAAATCGAGAAAGGAGTTCGACAAGGAGACACAATATCTCCGAAGCTGTTTACTGCTGCCCTTGAAGAAGCTTTCAGAAGATTAGACTGGTCGCAGAAAGGAGTCAATGTGAACGGAGAGTACCTAAACCATTTACGATTTGCAGATGACATTGTGGTCATAAGCCACGATCCCAAAGAATTAGAGGAAAATCTTAATCAGTTATGCACAGTTAGTAAGGATTTTGGACTAAAGATGAATATGGCTAAAACAAAAGTAATGATGAACAAGTATGCCACGGAAAGGGAAATAATGATTGAAGGAGCAGTAATTGAAAAGGTGGAGTCATATACTTATCTGGGACAAGTTATTAGCTGTAATAATGATAAATGGCTGGAAGTCAAGAGAAGAATAAGTTTTGGATGGATAGCATTCAGGAAATAGAGTCACATACTGAAGGGCAATATTCCAGTTTGTCTGAAACGTAAAATAATGAATCAATACTCCCCACCATGAACTATACTCCCCACCATGACTTATGGAAGTGAAACTTGGGCACTCACCAAAAGAATGGAAGAGAAGCTGAGAACTACACAGCGAAGAATGGAACGAATCATATTGGGAATCAGACTGTTAGATAAGAAGAGAAACACATGGATTAGGCAGCAAACTCAAGTAAAGGACATTCTTATCAAAACTAAAGAACTAAAATGGTCTTGGGCAGGACACATAGCTCGAAGACATGATGACAGATGGACTAAGAAAATAACGGAATGGTACCCAAGAGGAGCTAGAAGAAAACCTGGAAGACAAAGGCGGAGATGGATAGATGAAATTCATGAGTTTTCGAGTAGTAAATGGATGGCCAGTGCTCAAAACAGAAGGAACTGGAAAGTTGCTGGAGAGGCCTTCATCCTGCAGTGGATTGAAAATGGCTGATGATGATGATGATGAATTATAAAATTGAAGCCAATAGGAATTGTGGACATTAAAAACACGAAAGAAAATTACACCACTGTTAGGAAAGTTAGATTGGAAAAAGTCGAATTTCAAAGAAAGGAACTTAAATTTTCTGAACGATTGGGAGAACGGTAGAGGTAATAGATGAAATTTGATAGAGTGGGGGTAGAGAGATTTTAAGCCAGAGAAGATTACAGTTTAGGATATGCACAAATACCACAATTGAAGCGAAAGGAATCAATTAATTAGTTCGAATAATTAGGATAACTGAGGTGAGTGGTCATGTTATGTCAATGAGATCCTGTCATAAAAATTAAGTGCGCCTTAACAGATTGTAGAGGGAAATGGACGTCATTGAAATTAGTGTGCATAGTATTAGAGTCAGGTGCCACCGGTGGTTTCCCATATCTGCGCCATATGTACGCTGTGAAGGAATACAGTACTACTGTAAATGCCAGAAAAGTGTTGTATGTTGTATATGACATATTGCATTAGGTTCTGTTGTGTGTCCTGGCATTTGGCCGCAGGGCCCCTGATGGGACTCCACGTTGCCCGCATACACCACTAGGCGGTAGCCAGGCTGCCAATTATTCTCTGGCTTGTCTCCGCCAGGGTCGCTAGTGCTTGCTGGACAGTGACAAAAAAAAAATGCAGTGGTATCGTCACCGTCCTTCCCACACCGGCTGGAAAAGGCCCTAACTTTCACATTCATTTAAGCATACTTAATTTAATATATTAATACACCTTATATATATTCTTGCACAGGGTCGCTGCGACCTTATGTGCCGCCGGCTTCGACTCCCGTCGATGACGCGAGGAACTTTAGTGAAAAAACACTCCGTGGTTCAGTTAGTCGGTCTCAGGCGTAGATAGCAAGGTTTTCCACCCCAGAAACTGGAGCTTTTTTGTCCAGCAAACAGGCAACTCGACCAGAGAACACACGCAATTTACAGACAAATAAATACATGGGTAGACGTAGTCATTTACGGAGGACCCTAATATCAAAATTTTTATGGACAAGTATAGAAACTACACCTCAAGTATAGAAACGCAGGAACTGCGTTTCTATACTTGAGGTGTAGGCCCCCGATGAAATACCTGAATATGTATCAATATTTATTTCAGCTGACATCAAATCAAGCATTTTTGCATTACCTGTATTACACCATTTACTAAAAATGTTCTCCCTACCCCCATATCTGATGGCAGCTATACCATCTTCATTTTTTTTTTCATTTTATTAGTATTTTGTTGTACTAATTTTACTTTACCAAATTATACCAAATATTGGCTTGGCAATTCAACCCATAATTTACTTAATTCATCATTACCTCTAGGATATTAACAGTCTTTCATCTTTCCAAAATCTACTACTCTTTTTTTTTTTATACTTTCCTCACCCTTGTAGTTACTGGCGCCTTGAGTAACTTTCACATTCATTTAAGCATACTTAATTTAATATATTAATACGACCTATATATTCTCTTGCACAGGGCCGCTGCGACCTTATGTGCCGCCAGTAAGCGAAATCCAATTTACCGCCCCAAAATATTTCCATTAAAAAAATTAAATAAGACGTAAATAATTGTTATTAATTTATTGAAAAAGAAAACAATTACAACATATCTCACATATAATATAGTGAAACAAAAACAAAAATAACAAAATTATTCCGAAATTCTGTAAATAAACTTTAAATTCTAAATCACAGTAATTCTACTCTATCACAATAATAAAATAAAAGGAAAATTATAATGTTAAAAAAAAATTACAAATCTCTGTTTCCTTGCTTTAAGAGATGCGAATTTATTAATTATTTCATTTATGTTTGTTTGTTCCAAATGATCATTTTCCATTGAAATTATTGCCAAATTAGAGAGTCGTTGTAACATTGTCGATCGTAAATAATTTTTCATTAATTTTAATTTTGAAAAACTTCGTTCATCTGAGCCAACTGAAACTGCAAAAAATGTCAGCAAAATTAGCATTAGTACTGGCATATGATGCAAGAAAGTAAGCTTATACAGCAAAAAAAAATAATAATAATAAATAAATAAATAAAATAATAATAAATAAATAAAGGGGAAAAAATCCATTCATCTCCCCATCTGCTCCAAAAGTTTGTACAGTTCTTGCTGAATTTATTTAAGCTATCAATTTCCACAAAAACGAATCGAAGTTTTTTCCACATTCAACCACTCTCTGGCTAAATGCAAATTTCGGAACAACTGTTCAACAAGTGTCTTTCCTCAATTTGAATTTATGTTCTCACAAGTGCATAATCTGAGTAAAGAGGAAGAATCCCATCAACATTGAGCCTGCTCAACCCATTCAAGGTCTCGTACACCTCAATCCGATCACCTCGCAGGAGCCTAGTCTCCAGAAGCTGCAATTTGCAGCACTTAAGCCTTTCTTGGTAAGAGCAGCTTTGTTCCCTTCATTTGCATAAATTTTTAATGCAACTGCTGAAAAAGTATCTGTAAAATTGTTTTTAAAAAGAGATTGTAACACTTCAAATGGTGCAACGTTGTCTTTAATATAAATTCGAAGTAAGGAAAGAAAGCTTTATTGTACAGTAAAGATACAATAATGTGTCCGCCACAGCCAGGAGCTTGACAATGATATGGGGTAATATTAAAATATGTACAGTATAACAAAAAGAAAACATAACATGAAATTAACTTAAAAAAGTAGCATTAATCATTCAATAGATATGAGTATATACATAGTTCTGAGGCAGACAGTACACCAAGGTGTGTACACGTTCATATGTACAAAGCAGATATTTCAGAATATTTCATAGGCGTGCATTAAGTTGTTCGGTATATGGTCTCGCATTTTCTTGTGAAACAGTTCGTCGATGTGCTTGCGACGTGCCGTTCTGCGCCTCATAGCAGATAGCAAGTGGAGATACCGGTAAGAGTCGACATCAGGGGTCAAACAAAAGGGGAACAAGTTCGGCCAACGAGCGCCTGTAATTCCGATCCGAAACGAATTTCTGGAGGTCAACTCCGATCATTAGCAGGGCTTGTATTGTAGGAAGTACTTGGCCAGGTAGGACTCTGTCACTGATCTTCAGCCTGTTCTGTTGTAGCTGAAGAAGAGGGGTGGCTCGTAAGGAAGGAAGTGGAACATGTCACTGGCATATATCCCAGAAGTCAGGGGAGTTGATTTTTCCAACCAGCATTTTGACTGTGGTCGCAGTTCTCCTCATGCTGATTATTTGAGGATGGTCGGCCATGCTGGTGGTCCTCTGTTGGAGGGGGGAAGTCGATGTTTGCGCACTTCAGTATCCAGTATTCGCTGGCGAGGATGGGCTTCATGAGAGAAGGAACCGCGGAGGCTCATATTTCATAGGCATACATAAAGGTAGGATACACAAAGGTTTTCAGATATTTGATTGTAGTTTTTGCATCTGTGTTATGAAGAAGATGTTAAAGTGAATGCAATCATTCACTTTAAGAATGCTGGATTGCGCATTCTTAAAGTGAATTCACTTTAAGTTCTTCAAATAATGCGAAACCATCAATATCAGACTAGTTATGATCAATGTCACTTAATTTATTACGTAAATATTTATTATCGTTATTACCATTTTTTTTTTAAATTCAGAAATATTATAAAATATTTTAAATATTTCTACGTGTTCTTTCATATTTCTAAACCTTTCATTTAACGAGAAAATTTTTGTGTCCATAATTTGAAAGAAAAAATTAATTTTGAAATTTTGTTGCTGATTCTGAATAGCTCCCTCTCTACGTTCATAATAGAAATGATGTCTTTTCAATCTTTTGTTTACAGCGCTTACTTCTGGAAACGAAGCGGCAATGCCAGTGATAGGAACCCTATTATTAATTTTTTGAATGCTTCCTCTGTTCTATTTTCTTGAAAATATTCCGTGATTTCCCATTGGTAGGGGCGTAAGGCAAGGATGTTCCGTGTCCCCCGTACTGTTTGATTTATACGCAGAAGCACTGATGAAAGAGTTCAAAGACGAGCAGAAAGGAGGTGTAAAAGTAGGAAAGGGGAAGATAAAGACAATAAGATTTGCAGATGACTAGATATTGATTGCTAATAATGAAGAATTACAGAGCTCCTTTGACATCTTCAACAGCACATTAAAGGAGTAAAATATGAACATTAACAGCAATAAAACCAAGGTAATGATAATTTCAACGTGGCCGAGAAGAAGAATCAATACAACATTAGATGGAATAATACTGGAACAGGTCGATCGATACAGATACTTGGGAAGCATAATGACAGAAATTGGGAAATGCCTGGAAGAAATAAAAACAAAAATTACAATGGGAAAGAAGCATTTAGTAATAGAAAAGAACTATTGAGAAGAAATTTCAAGGAGGAATTAAGAAAGCAAATGATGAAAACATTAATATGAGTCTGTTGTGCTATATGGCTCCGAGACAGGACACTGGGAAAGAGGAGATTAGACACCTAGAAGCTTTCGAAATGTGGGCGTGGAAGAGAATGGAAAGGGTGAAATGGCTGGACAGAGTGAGAATGAAATTTTGCGGAAAGATAAGAGAGAACGTTTATAAAGAATTAAGGTGACAAAATAACTTTATATGACATGTATTGAGAAGAGAAAGCATGCTGAGGAAAGGGATTGAGGGGTAGATGTGCGAGAGGAGAACTGTTGGGAGAAGGAGAATTGGAATCAACCTGCCTGAAGGCAGAGAACTTGAAGAAAAAGGTTTTATAACTGCCAAATATAATAAGAAGCACAGATCCGGATAAACAAATTAATGTGCCTGCAATTTCATGTACTGCATTTATTTAAAATGAATTATTTGCATGTCGTGTTGAATACTGGTAAACGATGGAAGTCGCGCTGATTGTATAAAACCAATCAGATGACCAGTGCGACTTCTGGCTATGTGGGACAAGCGGTTGAATAGGTTTTAAGAGTAACCCGAAGTTGCAGAATGGTAATCCATTTGGCAATTAATTCGTGCTTAGCAGCAGCACTAAATGACTCAATAGCCTCAATTAACTCAATAGGTGCGAACAATGCGTTCCCAGTAAATTCTCTCGTAATTCGTTCGTTTTATAGAATTTTTCTTCGTTCTACTGAAACTATTATAAATGTAATTACTCACGGGAATTTAAAAAAAAATCGCAAATATCAAATTTCTCTATAAAGAAGTTCGTTAAACAGAGGTCCGACTTGTATAGGTCAATTTTTTTTTGCGCCCTCCTGAACTGCCTCTCGTAAGCGACGCTTACCTCGCCTACCCACTTGCGGTGGCCCTGCTCTTGCATCCTTTAATGCTGGTGTGCGCTTTTTAGATGCATCTGTCATACCTGATTTATTAATCTTGCATTCACTGAAACAATTTCATCAACTGTATGCCTCTTTTCATATGTAACGCTTTAAATATTATCTTTAAGGGGTTACATTGAATATCCATATTTATATAAATATAACAGGAAAAAAAAAATAATAATAATAATAAAAACTTAAGCTAGCAAACCAATAGAGCGAAAAATAAATTGAAACTAAAGGTAAATGCAAACAGTGGGGAGGTGGGAAAGGTAGCAAGACAGAAAGTATTGTAGAAGTTACGCTCCAAAGAATTTATAATAAAAAATCGAATTAGACAAAATTTAGCGGCGCCCTCCTACAGCACCAGGTCCAAATTGCGTGAAATATCACTATTAGCAGAGTCAGAAACCAACTACAATACAAAATTAAAATACAAGATTATACAACTAAATAAACAAAAATAGTCTGACCTATGGCCCATCTCGTCGGAGGAGCACGAGGCCAATAACGGTCAGGGAATCACAGCATTTCGAACACTAGACAAACGGTCGCAGGAGCGAGTCGGTCAAAAAATCAGCCCCATGTCCGATCGATAGATCGACACTCCTGTGCAAAGGATTTGAATAGTGGTGGTCCTTATGCTGTGAAAAATATAAACAGGATAGATAATAGCACTCGTAATGAAACAACCACACTACTGACAAGATTAACACGACCAGATTTAAATAGGCAGAATTAAGGTATAGAGTGCAATACAGGCACAGCGTTAGCATATTGCCCCGCTACTACCATGTGATATAGATGTAACAAATTAATTAACAAGTAAAAATAAAGAGTAAGAAATAAAATTGTAAAGCAAGCTTTACCAATTTTATTTCTTACGGTTTTTTAGAATTACGCTTGGAGCGTAACTTATACAATACTTTCTGTCTTTCTACCTTTTCCCCCTCCCCATTATTTCCATTTACCTTTAGTTTCAATCTATCTTTCGCTCTATTGGTTTGCCATACTGCTGGTTTAAGTTTTATCATTACTATTATTTTTCCTGTTTTATACAACACGCAACATGCAGAGGATTATGCTATGTTGCTGCCTCTGATGCTTGTTTTACCAATTTTATTTCTTACTCTTTGTTTTTACCTATTTTTATTTGTTAATTAGTTTGTTACATATATAAACCTAAATTCAAATCAAGCAGGGAGGGAAGAGAGGGGTAACAAGAGTAAAAATATTGCAGCAGAAACTCTAAATTAATTTAGAAAATCTAAATATACGAATAATAATTCTTTGAAATTTAAAAGCCAATTAAATAGAAATTTAACGGTGCCCCCTCTGACGGAAACCAGGTCCAAATTTATGTGAAGTATCACCAAACAGAGATTTAAACCACTACAATAAAATCAGTCCGCCACACCGATCTGGGGATCGAAATGCAGCGATTCCCTGGTCATTATTGGCCTTGTGGTCCCCTGTCGAGATGGGGCATAATGGTCAGTCTATTTTTGTTTATTTTTGTTTTGTTTTATTGTAGTGGTTTAAATCTCTGTTTGGTGATATTTCATATTAATTTGCACCTTGTGTCCGTCAGAGGGGGCACTGTTAAATTTCTATTTAATTGGCTTTTAAATTTCAAAGAATTATTATTCGTATATTTAGATTTTCTAAATTAATTTAGAGTTTCTGCTGCAATATTTTTACTCTTGTTACCCCTCTCTTCCCTCCCTGCTTGACTTAAATTTAGGTTTAATTTTGTCTTTTCGCTCTTGTCTTGCCGTATTGCTGGCATTATTTTATTTTTATTTTAATCCTTATTCTAATTTATATGATTATATTTCAAGCATCATGTAGAGGAATATGCTTTTTGCTGCCCTGATGTATGCTGTAGAATGTTCTGTTTAAAAACCAAAAGACTTGAGTTCGTACATGTAGTCTCCAGCAAATCCAACCTATTCGAAGCATTGATTGTAACTGTCAAGATCAACTCCTGCTTATTAGATCTCGATGCAATATATACACCCCCAATACCCGATGCTCAGAAAATCAATGATATTGCGTCCTGGCTAATAAATACGCTCCACACATTTTGCCATCCAACTCATCTGTGGAGATTTTAAGTTACCACCAAGTCACGAAAATCTTCACGAGTCACTTATGGCTAAAATTGCACCCAGTGGCCTCAAGGTCATAAATGAAGGCCAGGCTAGAGGTCTTCATCGCCTGGATCTCATATTATCGTCTGGTACCTGTAGCGTCGACATTAAACCTGAAACTCACTTTGAATCATCATGAACCCATCGTACTCCTATTGCAGCTCCCAACGCCCAACTTTAATGTCTTCCACAACGTTAAAAGGAAGATCATCGTCTCTCCCACCTTCCTACAACCGAACAGATGCCTTTATGCAACAAAATTAATTCCCTGGGGAGTTCTTGAATCAGGAGATCCGGAACTGGCTCTAGACATATTAACTAGATGGTTGCACACTGTTACCATGTTTTCAGCAGCTAAACAGGTCGGTATCTCTGCTAGAATTAATGCTTGATGGTCTTAGGAGCTAAATTACAGTTAGCATTAGCATTAGTAGAGGCATTTGATGCAAGAAAGCAAGCTTATGCAGCATCAGCCAAAAAAAAAAAAAAAAACCCGCTTCCACTTCACCCCTCTGTTCGTTCAAAATACCTGTCCAGCTGAGCCTTAAACTTATTTAGGCTATCAACCTCCACCACAAGGGATGGGAGTCTGTTCCACCAACCAACCACCCGCTGGCTAAAGGCAAATTTCCGCACATCTATCCTACATCTGTCTTTCCTCAATTTGAATTTATGCCCTCTCAGGTGATTTTTCTGAGCTAGAGGAAGAATCCCATCAGCATTGAGCATGCTTAAACCATTCAAGGCTTTATACACCTCTATCAGATCACCTCGCTGGTGCCTAGTCTCCAGACACTGTAATTTGCAAACTTTAAGCCTCTCTTCGTAAGAGCACCCCTTTGTTCCATTCACTAATCTTGTTGCCCTTCTCTGTACTCGTTCCAGCAGCTCTACATCCTTCTTGAAATGAGGCCTCCAGACCTGTATACAGTACTCTAGGTGTGGCCTGACCATTACCTTATACAATGGAATAATCACCTCCTTATCCCTGCTGGAAAAATTCCTGTATATCATTGACAATACTCCATGAGCTAGTCTTGCAGCCCGTCTGCACTGCTCAGAGAACTTCATATCTGCCTGCACAACCACCCCCAAGTCCCTTTCATTCTCTACCACTGTCAGTGTAGTACTACAGAGTTGATACGTTGCTCTGGGGTTGCTGTTTCCCATGTGTAGTACTTTACATTTGTCAATGTTAAACTTCATTTGCCAACTCTCAGCCCATCTGCTCAACCTTTCCAGATCCTGTTGTAGTAGCATAGTGTCAGTAGTGTCCTTGACAACCCTGCCAACCTTTGTATCATCTGCAAACTTGGACATTAAGCTTGATATACCATCATCAATATCATTTATAAATACAGAAAACAATAATGGACCCAACACTGAGCTCTGAGGGACTCCACTAATAACATTAGTCCACGATGAGCAGTGTCCATTGATTACCACTCTCTGTCTTCTCCCGCTCAACCACCCCTTTATCCATAGCAGCAATTTGCCTCCAATGTCACACTGCTCCAATTTGTGTAGCAGTCTTCAATATGCAACAGTATCAAAAGCCTTTCTAAGATCCAAGTATATAATATCAAAGTTATTCCCTGCATCCAGTTCTTTTGTGACTGCATCATAGTATCCAATCAAGTTGGTCAGGCAAGACTTCCCCTTAACAAAACCATGCTGTGTCTGAGCTATAAATGAAGTCTTGTCTAAATGATCCTGCAGTGCGTCTTTAACCAGTGCCTCCATTAATTTTCCTGGAACAGAAGTTAAGCTCACAGGTCTATAATTACTTGTGTCAGCCTTTGATCCTCCTTTGTGAATTGGGGGAAACATTTGCACATTTTCCAGTCTATGGGTACCTCCCCTGAGTCCAAGGAAGCTCTCATAATTATAGCTAAGGGTTTGCTTACTTCCTTTGCTGCCTCCTTTAATATAACTGGATAGATCCCATCCACCCCGGGTGCCTTTCTTGTGTTTATCTTCAACAGTTTCTCCTCCACTTTACTCCCAGTTATTTCAAGATTCTGTAGCTTACTGCTAGAGTTGAATACACCTCTGGCTTTCCCCTTGCTGAATAACTCCTCATGTGTGAATGTCGATGCAAAATATTCATTTAGTTTGTTAGGTACCTGAGCAGGATCATCAACAGTTGACCCATCAATATCAAGTGGACCAATCTGATTCATCCCCTTCCTTCTAGAGTTTACATAAGTAAAGAACTCTTTGCTGTTTTTCTTTGCATCCCTTGCCAAATATTTCTCGTAATCTGCCTTCGCCTGCCTAACCTCCTTTGTAACTTGGTTGCATATCAACTTGTATCTATCATAGGCTTCTGTGTCATGTGTTAATTTGTAAGTATCCCACGCATTTTTCTTCTCTGCCGTATGCCTCATTAGTTCATCTGACATCCATTTTGGCCTAAACCTTGAACAATATTTCTTAGTTGGTATGTAAAGCCTAGTAGCTTCCAAGATAAGTTCTTTGAATTTGCTGTTGGTAACATCATCAGTTGGTCCCACTGTATAGAATTTAAATACTGTCTCAGTCCATCGTAGTCGCCTTTACGGAAGCAATAACCCTTCCCTTTACCCCTAATGGTAGTTACCTCTTTGAGTAAATCCCACTTCAGCACACTGTGATCACTGCCACCTAGTGGTTCATTTATCTGCAGATTCTTAATGCATGAAGAATCACTACTGATAATCAAATCAAGAGTATTAATCCCTCTAGTTGCCTCCCGAACATGCTGATGTAGAAAACAATCATCCAATAAATCCACAAAAGCCCTACTAGTGTGTGAGTAACCAGCCCCCAAATTCCAGTCAATATCTGGGAAATTAAAATCTCCCATTATAAGACTCTCTGATTTACTGGCCTACTCTATTTCCCTGTACAGTTCCTTATTATACTCATCAGAGTCATTAGGCCTATAGCACACTCCTACTCTCAATTTTGATCTCCCAATGCTTATGTCACACCAAACTGACTGAACATTGCACTGTCCAGCGATGTCGACTGGATTCACTTCCTTGGTTTTTATGTGTATCTTAACTAATAGCATAACCCCTCCCCCCTTCCTATCCTGTCTATCCTTTCTGTAGACGTTGTACTACCCAAATTCCAGTTCTGCATCCCTTATATCTGTGTGACACCACGTCTCTGATATCCCAACAATATCTGCCTTTGATGTTTTGAGCAATACCTCAAATTCATCAAATTTATTTACTAAACTCCTAGCATTGGTGTACACGCAAGTATACCTGCACCTGTTTCTATTCTTAGCTACCCTAACACAACCCATGTGTTTACTTGTACCGCAATGGCTACCAGCAGTCTCTGAAATACCATGCATCTTGTTTTTCAGGTTTCTGCTCATTCTAATAGAAGCAGTTAAAAGTGCAAACAGTCTCTCCATAAACAATGGAAACAGTCTGGTACAGCATATGCCCGAACTCAGTACTCCAAAGCTAGAGCACTGTTTAAGAGACTGAAATCTCAAGCCATTAAAAAAATATACTGACAAGACCTTATCAAAAGGCAAAGTGCCATATACCCGTAACTCTGAACCAGGTTCCAACTTCAATCCAGTTGAATGGATCAACTATGTAGCCAGATTCCAAGACAACACCACATAACAATATGATTACCAACCAGACCCCATTTCTGGTCCAGATGATGAGCTGTTTTCAATTCAAATCGATCGACAGCAGCTCCTTCAAGCCATCAACTCGCTGCGTGCGTCATGCACCGCTGGCGTCGATAAAGTCCCCCATTACCCAGGGGCGCTCACATCTGGTGAGTATGGGCTTGGCAAACCCAGGGTGCTGAGCTGGATATCATCATTCTTCTCTTTCTTGGTGATGCCTTTCTGCTTCTCTCTCTCTCTCTCTCTCTCTCTCTCTCACACACAAACACACAGGGGGTAACTCGGGAATATTTTTCTTTTTTGCCTGGTGCAGCATAAGCCTCAGGCTTCCTTGTACCATATGGCTAATAATAAAATAATAATAATTTCATCGTAAAGTGCCTCAGCCCATATATCCTTGATCCTCTGATCTACTTGTTCAACTCCATCCTCTCTCATAGAGTGTTTCCTGCATTCTGGAGCAAATACAGTCTTGCTCCACTACCTAAAGTTCAACTACCAAGCCAGCCGAAGCACTATAGACCGATATCCACTGCATCTACGCTCCTAAGGCTTCTGTAAAAAGTTCTTCTTCCGCATATAACACGCCATCTTCTTCCACAACCATAAAAGCAACTCCATTATGTTCTCCCTAGTAGATCAACTGTCTCCAACCTTCTGGCAGTCCAAACGGCAATTCTAAATGCATTTGAGGCCAGATCAGAAATGGCGGTTGTTTATGCCGATATCGAAGCTGCCTTTGATAGCCTCAACATCTCAGCCCTTCTGAATCTCCTAACCAATTTCTTTCGGATCAAAGGTGACGTTTTCGCTTTTCTGCACTTGTTCCTCTGGAATAGAACAGTGTACCTCACTAATCGCAACCGCTCCTATACCCGATCCATCAATGCACGTGTGCCGCAAGGTGGCGTTTTATGGGGGCTACTTTTTACCGCCCTCCTTATTCCGTTTGTGTGTAACAGGGATATTACCTACGCCGACGATATAAAGTTCCTAACTGAAATACCACCATCAGCCGACAGAGGAGTGATCACATCGGAAATCTGTAATAAGATCACAGCTTTATGTAGCCATCTCAACCATTTCGGTATTAAACTGAATCCCCAAAAATCCGTTATTATGGTTTTTTTCTCTTAAGAAGTGTCCCATATTCATATAACCCTCACTGGAGAGTGCAGTTATTCCAAGTGTAACTAAACACAAAGATCTCAGTGTAATCTTCGACCCAAACCTTAGGTTCAACTGTCACATCGAATGTGTTCTACGCAAGATCAGCCGAATGCGCTGGATTGCCGGTCAACATCTTCTTCATAACACAGACGCAAGAACCACAATCAGATATCTGGAAACCATTGTGTATCTTACCTTTCTGTATGCCTCTGAAATATGGGCCTCCGCAGTACCTTCTCTCATGAAGCCCATCCTCGCCAGCGAATACTGGATACTGAAGTGGGCGACCCGCAAACATCGACTCCCCCACCCCCACCAGAGGACACCAGCATGGTCGACCAATTTCAAATCCCGCGGCTGCCTCAAATAATCGGCATGAGGAGAACTGTGACCACAGTCAAAATGCTGGTTGACAAAATCAACTCCCCTGACTTCTGGGATATATGCCAGTGACATGTTCCACTTCCTTCCTTACGAGCCACCCCTCTTCTTCAGCTACAACAGAACAGGCTGAAGATCAGTGACAGAGTCCTACCTGGCCAAGTACTTCCTACAATACAAGCCCTGCTAATGATCGGAGTTGACCTCCAGAAATTCGTTTCGGATCGGAATTACAGGCGCTCGTTGGCCGAACTTGTTCCCCTTTTGTTTGACCCCTGATGTCGACTCTTACCGGTATCTCCACTTGCTATCTGCTATGAGGCGCAGAATGGCATGTCGCAGACAAATCGACGAACTGTTTCACAAGAAAATGCGCGACCATATACAGAACAACTTAATGCACGCCTGTGAAATATTCTGAAATATCTGTGAAATATCTGCTTTGTACATATGAACGTGTACACACCTCGGTGTACTGTCTGCCTCAGAACTATGTATATACTCATATCTATTGAATGATTAATGCTACGTTTTTAAGTTAATTTCATGTTATGTTATCTTTTTGTTATACTGTACATATTTTTATATTACCTATATCATTCTCAAGCCCCTGCCCTCCTGGCTGTAGCGGGCACATTATTGTATCTTTACTCTACAATAAAGATTTTTCTCTTTAAAAAAAAAAATATATCCTTGGAAAAAAGAACATCAACGATAAAATTTAAATGCTGTAATTCTTCTTATCCAGTCCTTTTTATAAATTGACACACCCTGCATAAGCACCCCTGCATGCAAATTTTGTTGACATTGAATATTATCTATCATTAAAATTCCTTTTGGCTTAATTTTTATTTTAAGTCGAGCACCAAAAAGTAGAAGTTGTTAAGAGAAATTATAAAATGAGTGTTTACGGAAAATGTATACAAGAATACTTACGATGATATAATACCTGAACTAAAGGAGATTGAACATTATTTTCATTGACTTACTTGCACATAATCACAACTGTGATGTCAACTGGAAGTACGCAGGGAAGTGAGAGGAAAGAGAGAAACTTGATGGAACGATAGCGGAACAGCCAGTTGATAATTCCTTTGTTTACTTGATCACATGTATCCCTGAGAACTGCAGAAATAAATTGGGAAGATTTTCATTATCATTATAATACATTCTACTATCAATTAAGGATACATTTTTCTAGATCGTATGTATAGCTTAGCTTAATTTTTAGCACTCACCTTAATTTTCAGCACCCACCAAAGGTGAGTGCTGAAAATTAAGCTAAGCTATACATACGCTCTAGTTATTACATTACAGCACTTAAGGACTCCTTAAAAAATCACATTTTTCATAAAAACATATTTTCGAAGAACATTTTTTTCCATTAACACTCTGCATCAACCAGTTATTGAACCCTATTTCTGAGGAAATAATTTTGCTGCTGCAGTTATACTCTTCATAAGCAACTCTGATAGAGAATGTAAAATATTCGAAGTTTCTTATAAAACTGCACTGAAGGAATATCACATGATGAACAAACCCGAAATAAAGTTGGAAACGGCTACAATTAGTACTGTGAATCAATTTCTTAACCTGTAAGGGGTTTCTAATTTTTTAGTGTAGCCTACGACTAATAAAGATCACCAACCTAGGTGGTCTTTATTAGTCGGAGTTGGTTTGTATGGCTGCCTATTCCACCCCGTTCCAACAGATTAATCATTATCCAGAGCGGTTTAAAAATTATTTATCTCAGATAATCGATATCCAAGATAATCCGTAAAATTAAAGGGAAAAAAATGGAAATGTGACCAAAATGTATATTAATTTACACACTACTCTATTCATCTTTAAAAGAATACTGCAACATGAGGACTGACATAATATTTAATACGGAATATTAAACTTTGTGTATTATCATTAATCTTGCTACCTCTGCTCTGCCAGATAGCGACTGAAGGGAGTCAGAGTAGTGTGTATACGGGTAGCATACACACTACTAACCTAATGAATTTTGGTTTGTTCATGTTTTGCTAATACAAAAGACAAATGATTCCAATCGCAGAAACCTTTTGGATCGGTTAACTTCATATTCCTTTCATTAAACAGTTTGCAACAAAAACAAAACATGCTGTTTAATTTAATAAAATAAATTTGTCGTTTGAGAATTTCTCCATTCGTCAGTTTGTGTTCGTAATAATTAACTGAATAGAATATTCCTGTATGATCTCTTGCAAAATTAAAATTTTCCATTTGCATTGGATCCGTTTCAATAATTATTTCAATAGTTCTTTTTTTTAGGCCGCAGGGCCAAGTACCCGAATCAGAGATATCAAACGAAATAGGTTCTGCACGTTGTTTAGTAGTGCCCTTCTTTGGATCATTAATATCATTTATTATGGAGTACCGCGTATCATCTCATTTCAAAGAATAATTAATATTCCAAATGACAATAATCATTCAAAGAAAAGATGAATTTTAAAGCATAAATAAATCATGGTAATAAACCGAGATGGCATAAACAACAGCATCACGGCTGAGTTCGAAAATTAAAATTGGCTTTGCGGTTATCACATACGAGGATTACTAGCATGGGCGGCTCGTTGGTAGGCACTGCGGAACTGCAGCATCCCCAGCACAGAAGACGCACTGCAAAGGATCATCTCTGCAGTCTCAACTTCTACCTCCAAATACTACCTACTAATAGCAATAGATTTCGCAGGAGCATTTGACCGGCTCTGGTGGGCAAGTATCCTTCGCAGACTTAGGCAAGCAAATATACCATTAAATTTATACAAATGCATCGAAAACTACTTATCAAATAGGAAAATTACAATCTTCTCAACGTACCGAAGAATTACCAGGTCAATCTACAGAGGTTGCCCCCAGGGTTCAGTCCTTGGTCCTTTTTTGTGGAACATTGTCCTGGATGAGCTCCTTGGACTGGACCTAGGTCCTGTAGGTATACAAGCCTTTGCTGATGATGTGACCATTTCGATTGAGGCTGACAGCAGAGCTTCTCTGGAAGCCAGAGGAAACCAGGCACTTCAAATCCTTCAGAACTGGGCAGCCCTACACAAACTAAGACTCTCACCCCAAAAGACACAATCCATTCTCCTGAAGGGATCACTGCAGCCTACTAGAAACCCCACTATCAAACTTCTAGGCCAAACCGTCAAGCTAGTTTCTACGTTAAAACTACTGGGAATAGTACTTGACTCTAAGCTCACTTTCTCTCCGCATCTTGCACACCTCCACGCGAAAGTGAGAAACTACACTGCTCTCATCGCACGGGTAAGTCGTCGCGATTGGGGATTGAACCGACGCACCCTTAAGATTCTGTACAAATCAATCTTCCTTCCCTTCATAACGTATGGATCAGGGGTCTGGTTTCGCAGGGCAACTCTGTACAACAACAAACGTAAACTGGGAACCATCCAGCGCACCATCCTTCTTACTATTACAAGGGCATGCTGCACAGTTAGCAACCCAGCCCTTCAGGTTCTTGCGGGCGTCCTTCCGCTTGATCTGGAGGTTATTCGAAGGGGCCTCCACTACTGTCTATCCAGGGGTATACCAGCAACTATCCTTGGACACTCCATCAATAACCTGAATGAAATCAGGCAGGAAAAGAAAAAAATTGCCATCCTACTACTTCAGACCTGGCAGGACAGATGGACTGCTACCGACAAGGGCCCAATCACCAAGAAATTTATACCTTATGTGAATGCCGTATTTCCTAAATCTCCAACTTGGTTTTCTCCTGGTCTTCATACCACCTACCTCATTACTGGACACGGATCAATAAACCATAAATTAACATCCATGGGAATCATTGACAACCCCTACTGTGCATGTGGTGAAATAGAAGACTGGAACCATCTAGTATATACCTGCCAACACTATGAGGACCTCCGCAGCATCCTGTTTACTCGTATACAAGATAACCCTCAAGGAAACGAACACTTATTCATCACAGAAGAAAACTACTACTATGAGTTTACCAAGTTTGCACAAGCCCTCTTCACAAGACGGAGCACCCTATTGCCAACACAAAATAGGAACAACCCAAACATCTGATCCTAACCTAACTGGCCAACCGATCTTAACCTGGATAGGATCAACTGACGTATGGACCATCTCATTCCTCAGTGGCAAATTGCACACGGCTCTCTTGCTGCCTTATTTATTGTCCTTCCCGGGTTCCCCTTTCAACTGATGGCGCTTATTGCTCCATTGATAACCTGGAGGATACCTTCGCCTACATCCTCCATATTTCTAGCTATACCCTCCTTTCTTGCGTACACTCTGTACTTCCCCGACTCTACATTTTTTTTTTTTTTTTTTTTTTTTTTGTCTCCGTCCAGGAAGCTCTGGCGACCCTGGCGGAGACAAGCCAGAGAATAATGGGCAGACTGGCTACCTCCTAGTGGTGTGTGCGGGCAACGTGGAGTCCCACTAGGGGCCCTGCGGCCAAATGCCAGGACACACAACAGAACCTAACGCAATATGTCATATACAACACACAACACTTTTCTGGCATTTACAGTAGTTCTGTATTCCTTCACAGCGAACATATGGCGCAGATGTGGGAAACCACAGGTGGCGCCTGACCCTAATACTATGCACACTATGCAGCATCCCCAGATTTTTAAATCTAGATATACAGTCAACGGAGTTATATGAAATTTTGTGAAGAACAATGCAACGCAATAAATATTTTTATTAACAGGTCCCGCATATAGTATACTGTATTTCCAATAATCAAAAATACAAATAAAAATAATATTAATAATAAAAAAACAAATTAAAAAAATTGCTTTATTTAATACAAGTATTAAAAAGAGCCCTGGCTATCCAGGCCCAACCATAGCCTAAGGCTTTTGGTTCATGAGAAAGCAACTATTTCCAATATTCATTTCAATAATAAACCAATAAAAACACGAAATCGTTTTTAACTTTGAAGTTTAACCGTAGGCAGAACTGTGTACTAGACAGTTCTCCATTTTGTTCCCAGTGCTTGAGTCGATGCCTGGTTGTCAATACGCAATTTTTAGAGGTGAAAATTTTGAATCCTTAAAAGGTGCATGGAGGAAATACAAGCGACAGCAAACGCAGATAAGACGATTTCAGAAGCAACTGGAACTTTGCACATCTTGAATAATGAAAAATTCAGGTTCTGGTTAGAACTTTACCATCAGATAATATATGCCTCATGTGAAAGTTATTTATAATCAAATGCAATCTCGAGAAATTGACGCATTTAAAATACATGAATATATAGCAAACTTTAAGAATGCCATTCCAAAATGTGAAAATCCTTCAAAAACACTCATGATTGAAGCGAAGGAAGTATGCAACTATGTAAGTGTTGTCATAGGTGAGAGATATTCTTTTAAGCAATTAATTGCTGTTAAATCGTTTAACAAGGAAAACTTTATTATTTTTCGAACGAAAATGCCCATGGAAGAGGTACGGGAGACTGCTGAGGCATATCCCATGATTGAAAGAGGAAAAACTTCTGACGGAATTAAAAGTTTTCAATAGCAGACATGATCTACATAATTATTGCAAATTAACTCACTTGTTGAAATTTATCTCAGAAAATAATCTAGCTGAAGTTCTTGGTGAACTCCCAAAACTCATAAAAATTCTTTTGGCCATTCTGATGATTACTTCAGAGCCCGAACGCTGCCATTCGAAATTAAAAAGAATAAAAACATTTTTAAGGAGCACTATGAATCAGGAAAGGCTAAATGCTCAAGCAATGCTTTCAATAGAGAAAAGCTTGGTCATCAAGTGCACTAAACTTGAATGAAAAAGTTATCAATCTATTTTCAACAATTAAAAACCGAAGAATGGATTTTGTTTTTAAATAAAATTTCAAGATTATCCAAGTCTGTGAATGGTAAGTGTCAAGTTAATGTTTTGTAGTATTTTTAACTTGCTTATTATTATTATTATTATTATTATTATCTATGTCTACATGTTTTATAACCGAGGCAATTTAATGGCACTTTAATAAGCAGCACCCCCATACATCAGAGTCACGAGCCACCACTGATTACGACCATAATCATATCAATGTCATACATTTCGCAAATTTAATTTGTATTGTTAATACTATATGGAATCATGGTAAATTGTCCTTTGGAACTGTTTCATTACGTTAACAACTTCAAAAAGAAGCAGCTTACTATTAACCAGGGAAATAACTTACCTTTCACTAAGGTTTCTGGCATCGTGAGTGTCGTGATTTGCTGACATTGCTTACAGTCTAAGAAAACATCGTAAGATTCACTATCGTCAGTAAGTGCGATAACTTCTGCTTCTTCTTCTGTCTCAGTCTCTGACACTACAGGACTTGACTGGGCTGAAAAGCATCTTGTACACGATAAGAGGTCTAGAAATACAAATCACAGAATTTTACTGAACTTAAATAAATTTTATGATAAAAATTTATTTTTCTTGTACTTTGTGTAAAAAGTGAAGCTGCGTATGGTTTGAAAACAAAAGAAAAAAAAGGCATATTATGTCCATAATTGGATGTATTCTTTGGTCGATCTGACTGCTTTGCTGGACAAAAAAATTACAGAACTTTCACCGGAAAAATTTTGATATCCTCGCCTGAGACCTGACTAACTCAATGAAAAGAACCCATAAAAGTTCATCGCATAATGCAGTCTCAAATAATTAATTATCTCACAATGATGAACAATCATGTAAATTCTCCTGTTCAGTTTAATATATTTATTTATTTATTGTTGTTGTTGTAGGAGTTCTAGGCGCATCAGCTACCTAGGCCATATTACACCGCATATATCATGTCTGTAAATTGCGTGGTTTGCTGGACAAAAATTCGAGTTTATTATTATTAGCTATATGGTGCAAGGGAATCACCAAGAAAGAGAAGAATGAGGATATCCAGCTCAGGACCCTGGGTGTGGCAAGCCCATACTCACCAGATGTGAGCCCCTGGGGTTTCCACGGGTTTACGTCCAATTACGTTGTGAGAAGGCCCATGGGTGGGCGAATAGGACACCATCCCCTCCAATCAGTAGCGCGCTCACGCAGCTGGGAAGCCTTTAGCGATTTTTTCCTTCTAACACCATTAAGATGTACAACGATCTTCAAGCAGACCCAGAAAAGCTTTGCACAGAGAAGAGGTACAGGACTGAAATATTTCAGAATGCATTACTCCACCTATAAATGTTGAGTGAAGCCCACAGATGAAAACAAAACAGAATGCAGGAAATGAAGAATGAACTGGTCGGAACTGTTTTTGCTCCCCACTGGTGTTCCTGTTATGTTTACATTATACGTCTCGTCTTTCTATTATCTCGCTGTAAATAGTGGTGTAGATGTGAACATTCTCTAATTCCTTGTAAAATTGCAAATTATGCTTGTGCTCTATTTCTATCTGCCTGTCATGTAAAGATAAGGCAATGCTATGTATATTATAATTCATTAGACAATGCTATGTATATTATAATTAATTAGACAATGTATGATTTGTATAATTTAAGACAATGATATGTATAAATTATAAATGGATAATTATAAATGGATATTAGAGCTGGAAAAGGAACTAGAAAATGTGAATTGGAATATCATCGGTTTGGCTGAAACAAGAAGAAGAAATGAGTCACTTATAAGTCTATCAAGTGGAAATCTGCTGTACACCAATGGAAACAGTGAAAGGAGTGAAGGTGGAGTTGGGTTTCTGGTCCATAAAGATTTAAAAAACAACATTTTGGAATTCAAAAGTACATCACCAAGGGTGTCAAGACTAATACTCAAGATTTCTAAGAGGTACAAGCTAAAGATTATAATGATTTATGCACCAACATCGAGCCATGATGATGAAGAGGTTGAAGAAATGTACACTGAAATTGAGAGTCTTCTAGATGAGCAGAAAACCCACTACACTATTATTATGGGGGACTTCAATGCTAAGGTTGGAAAAAGGCAAAACAGCGCAGAAAGAGGAACTATAGGAAATTTTGGAATTGGTGAAAGAAATAAAAGAGGTGAAAAACTTGTGGAATTTGCAGAATCTCAAGGACTGTCAGTAATGAACACTTTTTTCAAGAAAAGGGTGAACAGAAAGTGGACATGGAAGAGCCCAAATGGATTAACAACTAATGAAATCGACTTCATCCTCACTAACAGAAGATATATTGTGAATGATGTTACCGTCCTGAATAAGGTAAATGTTGGAAGTGATCACAGAATGGTAAGATGTACACTTGCAATAGATGTAGGAAAGGAAAGGAAAAAACTGACTCGAGTAAATAATACAAAGGTCTTTGAAATAACAGAGGAGGAGAAAAAGCAGTATGTACTGGAACTTAAGAACAAGTTTGAGCTTCTGCAGACTGCTCAGGACCAAGATATTGACGAGGAATATTACAACTTTCTGAAAGTGATAAAGCCCAAGAAACCTATAGGGAAACAGAAATCCAAAGAAGAAAAAATTAGTCAAGAAACACTTGTCATGATGAACCAAAGACGACAAATGAAGAGCAAGAAAAACACTGACAGGGAGAAAATTGAGTATACTGAGTTATGCAAAGCCATTAGAAAGAGACTCAGAGAGGACATAAGAAGATTTAACACAAGAAAAGTAGAAAAAGCATTAAGGGAAAACAAAGGATTTAAATCAGCAGCCATGAGCAGTAATACAGAAAGACAAATGATACTGAAACTGAAGAATAGCAATGGTGTACTTATAAACAGCAGAGAAGGCATAATTCAAATAGCAGAAGACTACTATAGAGAATTATACAAGGAGCGAGGGAATGATACCAGCAGTGGGGAACATGTATTGCAAAGTAGCAACACATACGACATACCTGATATTCTTCCTGATGAGGTAGAACATGCATTGAAGAAAATGAAGAATCGGAAAGCCCCGGGGGAAGATGAAGTTACTGTAGAGTTGTTAAAATTGGGAGGAAGAGACATAACACAAAAACTGGCAAGGCTCTTCACAAAGTGCATTAGAAAAGGTGTGATGCCTAAGCAGTGGAATAATGCAATCATAGTTTTGCTGCATAAGAAAGGAGATAAATCAGAAATTGGAAATTATAGACCAATTAGCTTGTTATCCCATATCTACAAGTTGTTCACAAGGGTCATTACTAACAGATTAGAAAGAATACTTGATGAGAATCAACCGAAAGAGCAAGCTGGCTTTAGGACAGGATTCTCAACTATGGATCACCTTCACGTAATATCACAGCTAATGGAGAAAGCAAATGAATATAAAACACCATTATGCCTGGCATTTGTGGATTATGAAAAGGCATTTGACTCCATACAGCATAAGGCAATGTTTCGGGCACTGGAAAGACAAGGCATAGATACTCCATATATTATGATTTTGAAGAAAATATATGAGAGTGCTACATCCTTTATTAGACTAGACAAAGACAGTAGCAAATTTAAAATCGAGAAAGGAGTTCGACAAGGAGACACAATATCTCCGAAGCTGTTTACTGCTGCCCTTGAGGAAGCTTTCAGAAGATTAGACTGGTCGCAGAAAGGAGTCAATGTGAACGGAGAGTACCTAAACCATTTACGATTTGCAGATGACATTGTGGTCATAAGCCACGATCCCAAAGAATTAGAGGAAAATCTTAATCAGTTATGCACAGTTAGTAAGGATTTTGGACTAAAGATGAATATGGCTAAAACAAAAGTAATGATGAACAAGTATGCCACGGAAAGGGAAATAATGATTGAAGGAGCAGTAATTGAAAAGGTGGAGTCATATACTTATCTGGGACAAGTTATTAGCTGTAATAATGATAAATGGCTGGAAGTCAAGAGAAGAATAAATTTTGGATGGATAGCATTCAGGAAATATAGCCACATACTGAAGAGCAATATCCCAGTTTGTCTGAAACGTAAAATAATGAATCAATGTATACTCCCCACCATGACTTATGGAAGTGAAACTTGGGCACTCACCAAAAGAATGGAAAAGAAGCTAAGAACTACACAGCGAAGAATGGAACGAATTATATTGGGAATCAGACTGTTAGATAAGAAGAGAAACACATGGATTAGGCAGCAAACTCAAGTAAAGGACATTCTTATCAAAACTAAAGAACTAAAATGGTCTTGGGCAGGACACATAGCTCGAAGACATGATGACAGATGGACTAAGAAAATAACAGAATGGTACCCAAGAGGGGCTAGAAGAAAACCTGGAAGACAAAGGCGGAGATGGATAGATGAAATTCATGAGTTTTTGAGTAGTAAATGGATGGCCAGTGCTCAAAACAGAAGGAACTGGAAAGTTGCTGGAGAGGCCTTCATCCTGCAGTGGATTGAAAATGGCTGATGATGATGATGATATCTTATATTTGTATATGAATGTGCACCCCCTGGTTAATAGCCGTAAGCGGGTGTCTCTTAGGAGAAAATAAAGATAATAATAATAAAAATCCCTCACATCATCGACGTGATTCTAACTCAGTTCTTTTCCACCCGGTGTGGAGAGATCGGCGCTTATATCAACTGTGCTTCTGCGACAGTTTATTTATAGTATTAGGCAGCGATATTGGCAAAGTTTGGCAATACCGCTGCCTAATATACAAATAATTTTGTATTCAGTCCAGTCCCTCTTTGGGTTTGGACATTCAGTACGTGACTGTTGAGGTTGGCCATGGTTCCTGCGCAGTTGTGGCCTACCTCCCCGTGGTGTAGACGGACACTGGGCAGGCTTTCCAGGTGATCGCCTGCCTGGTGACAAAACGGCCAGAAACAACTAAACAACATAACAACACACACACTGCACGAACATAACGTTACACACATTTCTGGCCTGTTACAGTGCTCTGTAACCATCACAGTGTACAAAGACGGAGTTGAACTTTCGTTCAGGTGCCGTCCTACATAAGATACTATACATGTCTACATACAAATAATTTACATAACTCTGATATATTCCGCCCTGTTTTTGCCCAATTACAGGGTGGGAAATACCCTCTAAGATGAAACAAAAAATATATACATTAAAGCGACACAAAAATAGATACATATAGAAAACAGTCCAAAGTCCAAGTTATAAATAACTGTCAGTCCATTTCAACGTCCACGGCGGCAAACCATACCAAACCACAAAACACAGTAAAAAAAAAAAAAAAAAGACTCCTTCAAATACCTCAATTTACACCTTTTTATTTCAGCAGCAGAAGGAAATGTTTTTCACAGGCATTGAATAAGGAAGCCCCCACGACGTCGAAGAAGTCTTCAAGAATCTCAGAGTCTGTATGCACCAGGTACTTGGCTGAGAAAAAGCTTGTACCTTGTGACGGTACCAGTATATTCTACACCTAGAATAAAACTGCCTGCCCAAGGAGCTGGAGTTCTGCAGGTATCATGAACTAGCACAAGGAGCTGCCCGTCACAACAATGTTGACCACACCATGTGTAGAACTACCAGAGGATGTTAAGTGAAAACGAAGGGTCGATCATGTGGATGCGGAAGTAGGAGTGGACACCCACCCCAATTCAGGAACAGAATACCACATCCTCGTCCACTTCCACCAAAACGAATTCATTCTGTTCCGTCACAGCACAATCCCTTCATTTCAGAACTATGAACTGTGTAGGATAGTATTGTAACTGCACACATCCTCCATACCTGCATTCTCAGCTGAATTCAAAAGTGTATCAAGATTCTCACCTCCTGATCACAATAGCGTGATCTATCGCAGTGTCATATTCCACCACGAGGGACCCCCCCCATCCCCCAATTTTCGCGATTGGTAGATCTACTTCTGCCAGAAGAGATAAGGATTTCCATGTGACCACTATTTGGATTCCCCTACATAAATTCATGACTCCATTAATGCAAAGCGGCGCAAGCCAAGTGTACAGAACTCTAGCTAAATCAGCTCATACACCATATTATATTGCACTATCAATGATAGATAGGGCTTACAAATGATAGATGAAGAGTCCTTCACCTATCGATACAGGTTGTATTAGCCTAATACTGTACTGTATAAGCTTTCTTTCTTGCATCATATTCCTAAACTAATACTAAATGCTAAAACTATTCGGAATTTTTAAATTTTAATAACTATAAAACCATGAACAACTAAGGCTCAATATGTCCTATGTTTAAATGAGATTTTAAAAAATTTCATAAGAGTTACCTCAATCTTTATCCATAGGATTACTTCTCTTCGAAACTCTCCAACTCCGACCTTTATTTTAAATCTATTCTCACATGCATATAAATATACGACGTCGCAGATTGTATTAAATTATGAAATTGAAGAGCTTACGTACAGGTTTTTAAACAGGGGGTATTCATTGAGTTTTGATGAACGAAATTAGGTTACAGGCGAAAGATAGGATAGATTATATGAACAAGATAATATGAACAAAATTAGGTTACAAGCCAAAGATAGGATAGATAGTACAGGAAATAGCAATAGGCTTGGGAAAAAAATTATTACGATTCCATGTCAGTGGTACAAACAGCTCAATATTCTTTTCTGGGGGACGCTGATTTTAGAGTAATAGCGAAGCCACTCAAAAACCTCATTCCGTACTGAAAAGGCGTTCCACATTCTCCTCTTCAGCTATGGAATTGCATGATGTTAGTATATAATACTAACATCATGCAATTTTTTTTTTTTTTTTTTGTTAGTTGTTGGTGCATCGGCTTCTGTGGCCATAATGCACCTCACAAAGTTTTTACACTACTCTGATCCAAGCCCAAGGCGGGATTCGAACCCGCCATCTTTGGGTTGCCAGGCAGGTACTTTACCCACCCGGCTAGCCCGGTCAGCAATATTCCAGGTGGTAACTGTGACTCTTACGACTTCATTATAATTGTGTATTTTTGTCGATAATTTCTTATGGAGCGGGTGCATGGGGCTTTAGAGCTAATAAAGTTGCTGTAGTAAAGCAACTGTTACAAGCACAGAGGGCTGCCCTCCTGACCATGTCAAGAGCTTGTCGAACCACCTCCACCATGGCTCTTCAGGTTTTGCTTGGGAAACTACCTGTCCATTTCGAAGTTCAGTACCGCTACCTTAAGTATCACCTTTTGAAGAAAATACCGTTGACCTATGATAACATCCAATTAGATCTAAGTGCTCCCATTAAGACCGAGAAGACAAGATTAAGGCAAATATTTATTGCAAAATGGCAGCAGGAGTGGTCTTCATCTGATATTGGTGCAGTCACAAGGGACTTTCTGCCTGTAGCAAGGGAAATTAAAAAGGAGGAGTTAAAGTGGTTTTCGCCGGGCTTATATGGTATGTTTATATTAACTGGCCACGGAAGTATAAATAGTAAACTTCACAAACTGGGACTTTCACCAACAACATCTTGTTTGTGTGGCCAGGAAGAAACTGTTAACCATATTCTTCATCAGTGTCATTATTATAACGATCTTCGACGTGACCTACTTAGTGTAGTTCCTAACTTGGACTCCAGCAACAATAAAATTCTGGTTGAGTCTCAGACAGCTTTTAATGCTATGAATGTGTTTGCTTCTTGTGCATTTAAAAGAAGAACCGAAATTAGGTCCTAGTTTTACTGTTCCTGCGAGTTCTTGGATCCTTTATTGGATTAGGAAAGAAATATCTCTCATTTTTGATTGGATTCTATATATCTGCAACTGATTAGTATCATAAAGTGCTACACTATACTTTCCTGGATTTTATAATAGACTTGTTCTTGATGTGAAACTGTTTTCTGCAGAATAGGTTTTTACTGTATAAGGAATTTTGCTCTACTCATCGAGATACTATTTGGCCTTTTGCGTCTCATAGTTTTGGGAATTAATATTACTTTGTGAGTGAATACCACACATAAATTGTATTTAGGCAAGAACTTTTTAAAACATAATTTTGAACCCTGCCTAATGTGATCTCATCTAGGATTTGGACATGTATATTACTTTTGCGTTTACCCTGAAACATTTTATTTATTGGGCCAGGTTATGGCATTACCCTGGCATTACATTGGACGAATCTGTACATAGTGTATATTCTGCTGTGTTCCTGAAGAAGAAGATATTGTACATATTGCACATAGTGTCTTTCTGTGGAGCTTTTCAGAATTCGTGGAATTTGCTTTCACTTTTTTTTTTTTTTTTTTTTTTTTTGTTAGAAGATCAATCATTTCTTCAACAACTGAAGACGTTCTGCCTACAAGGGGTTAGGCAAACTGTAATTAAGTTGTTTTGCTGATCCTAGTTCCTAGGATGGGATTTTCCATGAGATAGGTCTCCATGGTTAGAGAAGTTAGTCCACTTCTCCACTTCTTCCTACTTTATTCTTGCTTAACTTCTTCTCACTTCTAACTATTGGAGAGTCCCTCTGTTGATTCTCCTCTATTCTATCCATTTACCTCCCCAGATCCCAAACTTCTCCCTCTGTATTCCTCTTTTTCCACTTCACTCTCTTTTTCGGGCACTCTCAGGTGTTATGCCCTGGGCTTGCCCAGCAGGAGATAATTGATCCTGGCCGCCTCCACGTGGCGGGGATGGGGGGTGAGACGTAGTGACCAGGTGTTACTGCTTCTTATCTGCTAAGAGCCAGGCACCGGCCGATAACATAACAACAGAACACATCATAACACTTACACGACCAACACACTACATACAATTGGCCGGTTTTGGCATAAGCTTCAACACAAGAAGTACAATAGCGGCTTATGGGGGAAACCCTGGGATCCGCCACAACAACACATGAATATCCCCTGAATATCCCCCCCTGTGACTCTTCGTACACATAAATTGCAGGTTTCTATTGCAAAAACGTCTCAGATGTTGCTTAAGGGAAAGCTTGACCATGGAAGACCTCCAGTTATTAAATATAGGGAACAAACCATTAAGTACTTATCGAAGACCAAATACCTAGGCATTTATATTGATGATGCTCTCAGTTTCCTACCACATGTTCAGTATGTGAAAGAAAAGGCTAAATTGTTCCTGAGCCGAATTAAACAGATAACAAGACAAGACTGGGGTCTTAGAGGTCAAACCTTACGACTTCACTATAATTGTGTGTTTTTGTCGATAATTTCTTATGGAGCTGGTGCATGGGGCTTTAGAGCTAATAAGGTTGCTGTAGTAAAGCAACTGTTACAAGCACAGAGGGCTGCCCTCCTAACCATGTCAAGAGCTTGTCGAACTACCTCCACGATGGCTCTTCAGGCTTTGCTTGGGAAACTACCTGTCCATTTTGAAGTTCAGTACCGCTACCTTAAGTATCACCTTTTGAAGAAAATACCATTGACCTATGATAACATCCAATTAGATCTAAGTGCTCCCATTAAGACTGAGAAGACAAGATTAAGGCAAATATTTATTGCAAAATGGCAGCAGGAGTGGTCTTCATCTGATATTGGTGCAGTCACAAGGGACTTTCTGCCTGTAGCAAGGGAAATTAAAAAGGAGGAGTTAAAGTGGTTTTCGCCGGGCTTATATGGTATGTTTATATTAACTGGCCACGGAAGTATAAATAGTAAACTTCACAAACTGGGACTTTCACCAACAACATCTTGTTTGTGTGGCCAGGAAGAAACTGTTAACCATATTCTTCATCAATGTCATTATTATAACGATCTTCGACGTGACCTACTTAGTGTAGTTCCTAACTTGGACTCCAGCAACAATAAAATTCTGGTTGAGTCTCAGACAGCTTTTAATGCTATGAATGTGTTTGCTTCTCGTGCATTTAAAAGAAGAACCGAAATTAGGTCCTAATTTTACTGTTCCTGCGATTTCTTGGATCCTTTATTGGATTAGGAAAGAAATATCTCTCATTTTTGATTGGATTCTATATTTGCAACTGATTAGTATCATTAAGTGCTACACTATACTTTCCTGGATTTTATAATAGACTTGTTCTTGATGTGGAACTGTTTTCAGCAGAATAGGTATTTATTGTATAAGGAATTTTGCTCTACTCATCGAGATATTATTTGGCCTTTAGCGTTTCATAGTTTTTGGAATTAATATTTCTTTGTGAGTGACATGTTACCACTGTGACTTTTCATATTACAGACTTTTCCTAGTAACTCTGTTATTAACTATCTTGGATGATTATCTTAGACTTTTTTGGCTCTCTTAGAGCTTGTATTTAGGCAAGAAATTTTTAAAACATAATTTTGAACCCTGCCTAATGTGATCTCATCTAGGATTTGAACATGTATATTACTTTTGCGTTAACCCTGAAACATTTTATTTATTGGGCCAGGTTATGGCATTACCCTGGCATTACATTGGACGAATCTGTAAATAGTGTATATTCTGCTGTGTTCCTGAAGAAGAGGATATTGTACATATTGCACATAGTGTCTTTCTGTGGAGCTTTCCAGATTTCGTGGAATTTGCTTTCACTGTATTTTTTGTTAGAAGATCAATTATTTCTTCAACAACTGAAGACGTTCTGCCTACAAGGGGTTAGGCAAACTGTAAATTAAGATGTTTTGCTGATCCTACTTCCTAGGATGGGATTTTCCATGAGATAGGTCTCCATGGTTAGAGAAGTTAGTCCACTTCTCCACTTCTTCCTACTTTATTCTTGCTTTACTTCTTCTCACTTCTAACTATTGGAGAGTCCCTCTGTTGATTCTCCTCTGTTCTATCCATTTACCTCCCCAGATCCCAAACTTCTCCCTCTGTATTCCTCTTTTTCCACTTCATTCTCTTTTTCGGGCACTCTCAGGTGTTATGCCCTGGGCTTGCCCAGCAGGAGATAATTGATCCTGGCCGCCTCCACGTGGCGGGGATGGGGGGGGGAGACGTAGTGACCAGGTGTTACTGCTTCTTACCTGCTAAGAGCCAGGTACCGGCCGATAACATAACAACAGAACACATCATAACACTTACACGTCCAACACACTACATACAATTGGCCGGTTTTGGCATAAGCTTCAACACAAGAAGTACAATAGCGGCTTATGGGGGGAACCCTGGGATCCGCCACAACAACACATGAATATCCCTGAATATCCCCCTGTGACTCTTCGTATATAACAACAGAACACATCATAACACTTACACGCCCAACACACTACATACAATTGGCCGGTTTTGGCATAAGCTTCAACACAAGAAGTACAATAGCAGCTTATGGGGGAAACCCTGGGATCCGCCACAACAACACATGAATATCCCTGAATATCCCTGTGACTCTTCGTATGTGGGGTCTACAAGGTGCCCTTTGGACACTCATCTTAAGCAACATGCTGCGTCGGTTAGGGCAACGAGGGTCACGGCGTTTGAACTGTCATTACATTCGATAAACGAGGACACTTCTTCTTGTTTAATGAAGCCAAGGTTCTGAACATACAACACATTTAGCACAAGACTTTTAATTGCAGAAACCTTAGAAATGAGAATCAAAAATAACGCGATTAACATACGGAGACCTCTTCTCATCTCTGATTCGTGGACCTTTGAGCGCATGCGTATTAACAAGTAATCTCTCAGTAATAAATAGCGTGAGGAAAGTTCACATTAGTCAGTTTGTTTCCTACCGGGTTATCACGACGGTGTCGAAAAGTTTTGTCCCTTAAGGGCTGAGGCCGGGTTGGGGCCTTCCGCTGTGATCCCGGGGGTTTCTGGTCATAATCAATTTAAGCCGTGCGTAATCAAGATCGGAGTTGGATAGTTTCGGAGAGAGTAATCAGAAGGATAAAGATTGAGGTAGCGTTTATGAATTTTTTTAAATTATTTTTTTATATAGTGTCTGTTTTTTTTTGTATTTTTGTATATATGAGGGTTATGAATCAAAGAAATAAATAAAACAATACTTTTTTTCTAAATTTTCTATTGGACAGGAAATACTTTGCATTTTATTTGTATATCGCCATATTAATTACTTTTTAATTTTAAAACTGATTCATCCTCTTATTAATTTGAGCATATTACTTTCATAACACATTGAATTATACTGTTTATTAAATTCTTCGTTACAAATTATATTATTAGCATACTATTTAAGAACCATTATAAATTTACTAAAAGTAACCAAGTAATTTAACAGTAATTGATAAACAAAAAAAAGTATGAGCGAAAGCATCGGAGCATAGTTGGTAGCTAATCAACAAAGCACAGAAAGTACATAAAATATTATTCAGGATTTCAATTCATGTATTAGTATTTAGTTTTAATATAACTTACTTTTTCTCTGCAGAAACCTGAGAGCATCGTCAAATCCTTGTTGACAAAGCTGGCTTAAAAGCTCTGGATGGCCAGGAAATAATATGCGAGTGAATCGATACATATTTCCTGGTGTAATCTGAAATATGAAGAGAAATATCTCTATATTTATATCTCTAGCAATATTTTCGCGCTTAATTATATTAAAATTATCAAGAAAGACAAAGTAAATAAAAAAGAACACAAAGTAAATTGTTCTTTCTCATGAAAAACAATCAAAATCAATTTTTCACTGTTAAATTTTGGCCGGCGATCTTCAAATTTCTCGGCCTCACTATACTTCCTCTTTTGGGCTTCCACTTGAGTTGTTCTTGAGTTCCGGGCTTATTAAAGTTTGCTGCATCTAGTTATGGGCTTTTTCTAGCTCCTACATGTCTTCAGACAATATTTAAAGACATTATTTAGCGTCTCCATCTCTTCAAACATTTAAAGACAATATTTATCTCCTTCAAGTCTTTAGGCAATATTTAATATTTAATACGAGTATTTCTTAATGGTTTTTCCATCTTAAATTTTTTTCAACAGAGCATAATCAGATACGGTGAAGCCACCCAAACGCCACTATTTCTCTTTGAAAAGAACACTTCTTCAAAAATTATATGTATTTTAAATTCCTTAGGTTAGTCCTATTTACTTTGGCACGTCCTAGACCTGACGTAGCCCAGTGGTCAGGAGCGAGAGTGCATAGCACGCGTTCCTTGAGTGCACCGGGGTTCAAGCCCGTGACTACTAAATACGATAAATATTTGTATTGACGATTTATTGTAAACTCTACTGACTTGGTTGTCGTGCCGGAGTATAAACAGAAAAATTTACTTATTGCATTCTCTTGCTTAAAAGTATTAAAAAAAACCTTTTTAAAATATAGCACACTTGGGGAAATTAAGTTTCGTTTTTGTCTCCATTATAACTTTGTCATGCAGCTGACGAGTTGTATGAGTAGTCGATAAATTCTACGCAACCCTGGTTGTGTAGAATTTATCTATTGTTTGTGTACCTGAGATTAACCACAGATTTAATGAGGCATACTTTTTTATCTGTACTCAGACTGGATATTTTCTGTCTTTCTTCGTTCTCAGCTGTTCTACAGTGAGGTCAAACTGGTCACACGTGTTCGTACACTTTCTGTATCACCAGCCACAACAACCACCCTTTTTCTCGTATGGATTCTTAAAGACTAATACGATCGTTGATAAAAGTGCCAGTTGTTCCGGAACTGTACAATCACTTTTTTTTTTACAAAATGTGCCGGATTTTCCAGAGTTTCCAATAATAAATTATAAACATAATTGGTATGGTAGAATTCCAGCTATCCAAAATTTCAATTATCCAGTTTTTTTTCATTTTTATCTTTTGAGCATTTTGATAGAGATACACAAAACTAAGGACAGCTAACACATGGACTGCGTGTTAGCTGTTGTTTTCGTAACGACCCACATTATCACTTTCTGACAGAAAAGGAAATAGTTTTACCACTAATTACATTAATTCAAATCAGACAAAAATGAAGGCGATTATAATGAATCGCACTACGGAAAGGAGCTGATCGCGAACCGATTGATACATTTGAAGAAAATTCAAAATCTTGCAGGTTTAAAAAAGAGCTACATCTTTCAAGAAGAAAAACATTGACAATATATTTGAAAGCATTATAAGTATGTACAGTACGTAATAATGGTAAATCATATAAATTAAATTAGTTAATTTTCTTTCATTAATTTTCCTCCTGCTCTCCTTTTATGCTTTTTTATGTAGATAAAATGAATTTAAAATCGATTATTCGAAATACTCTCGGTCCCAATTGTTTCGGACTGTTGTATTTCAATTCTTGGGATCAAAAAAAAAAAAAAAAAAAAAAAAAACAGAGCGGTTGGTTCAGATAAATATTTCAGAGAATTTTAACTATTGCTGTTTAATTGCGAATACCCAAACGCCTTCCACAACTACCCATTTCCAGCAATAACTCCTGATGATTGGCCTGCCTTTATGCAATAAGTTTTAAAACTAAAAATAATCACGGAATAATCCTGAAAATTAATTAGACTCTTTGTATGATTAATTTTTTTTATAGCTTAAGCCGACTCCAATAAAGCAAGCCTAGTGCTTTCTGTAATCGTACCATAACGACGATCTTAGGTACAAAAGTGGAAATGCTCTATTTGGATTTCATTTTTGATGCGTGAAGCGATGTTGTCTTAATGTGAAAAAGCGTGCAATTAGGAAACCAACTTTGGAAGTTTTTGAAAGAGACTTAAAGTGATCTCTAACGTGAACAATTGGAGGATCGCAGACTTTATCGTTGGACTATGATCAGGAAGTTAGCTAAATAAATAAAGTGTTATGAACACACGAAATTCACAAAGAAGAATTTATGGTACTGTTTTATGGCCACATTTAAAAAGGATTTAAAAAAGTCGTAAAAGTGTATACAGTGTAAAGCTGTACTTCATTAACTTCATGGTCAGCGTAGTAAAACATTTTAAATATATATACAATAAATGCCGTTACACGTAGACACGTAGATACGAATGTCAGAAACAGTTATTCCTTGACTGACTTATACAAGTAAAGTACAAATCACAACTTGAACAGTAAAGGATTATTTGGCACACGCATATTGAGAATTGAGGTATTTCTTTTTAACAGTCAGTTGCTAAAAAACAACCACATCAATTTTTTCATGGTAGATGGATTTATTTCCCGTACGTATTTCAAATTCGTTAATGAGAAAATAACATTTTGCTCGATTACTGGTTTATTGTTCGCTCCCATCCCGAATTTACAGTTCTTTAGATATCTTTTATATTATTGAAATCATTTGAACACCAGATGCTATTAACACTTCAAATGTTACAGTTATCCAGTTTTACTGGACAGTATTTTACTCCAGCAGAAATTTTCATAGAGAAATAACAAGAAATGAATATACATATATACTGTTTCAAAATTCATTTCTGTATGGGTTTTTTTTTTAAACCTGAAAGAAAATCCTAGTGATGTCGTTTGCTGGCTAACACAGCAGACTTCGCAGTAAGAGTTGCCAAGATTTGAATTCACGTACATTACATTGCAAGTTCAATATCTGTATGCCCTCCATTTCCACTCTATGCCTTGCACAGATCTGAAAGAATACTATTTATAAGCTGTAACAGGAAGCTCAAAGAGAAATTCAAGTTATGGAAACATGAACAGTTAAAATATGTCTCATCCTTTTGAATGCTATACGTGGTCTGAGCGAGAAATGTACTGTACAGAAATGGAATTGTTCAAATGGTTAGTAACAACTGTAAGCAGAATAATATTGGATCTTAACTCTCAAAATTGTGTAAAATCAGTTTCTACAAGGTTGGTGACTGCCATATTTGAACCAAACTAAAGAAAGTTCAAAACGAAGCTAACTTGTAATTTTCACAGGAGCGATTCAGAGAGAGATAATTATTTCTCCCCCTCCCTAAGATTATTATAAAAGCATTATTACATGTTCTGTTCTGTTTCAGAAATTTTTTCCTATTCTTTCCCCCTCTCCTCCCTAAATTCAATAATTGTGCTATTGCAGTCGGACCCCTATCTTTTATCAGAAAGAGAAACCTTCCTTACTTATTAAATCTTATGTTTCTGATAAATGAATTTATGAATCTAGTTATTATCCTTATTGGGTCTAGTTAAAATTACAGACAACCAAAACACCATAAATAAAAAATGTCCACAGTCAAAACATCGAATAGGTCCTTCAAGATACTGACAGTCAACATACCGACTCTCCGGAACACCAAAAGTTGGAAACGCTGACGCAGTTAAAACACCTGAAGGAGCAGAACACCAAATTGCTAAAAGGCAGACTGTTCAATGCGCCGGCATTTCAAAATGTCATCCCATCAAAACTGCAAAAGATTAATAATGCCAAAGGATCAGATTACATTGTTGTTATGTTATTATTTAAACACTTCTGAACGGAAGTTTTTCTGATGAGGTTGGTGAGTTATAATGAAATGATAAATCCAAGTTTTCATGGCGAAACCTGGATGCTTCACCAACCGATTATTATTATTGTTATTATATGGAAAGAATAGTTTATTTTCTACCCTAGTAATATATTTGCTCTTTGTTTTTTGCTCTTTGCTCTTTCCCTTCCTAATTTTTATTTGATTTTTTATGTAACTTTCTCCTTTTAGGCCTCTTCCTCTGGGCTCAGGGCTGTGGTGCTGCATCGCCACCTGCACAATAGGATTACTGCACCACTGTGTTTGCCCAGAAGGTGAGACTAAATAAGTGGACCAATCGGTTGGCATTTTAACATTTTACAGACTGTCGGCATTTTTGGTGGAATTCTGCCCAGTTCATGTTTGGACCAGTTATACTTTAGAGCAGTTAGCATTTTGTAGTGTCGGCATTTTAGGCATCGATGTTTTGATGGTGTCGGAGTTTTGAAGTGTCTGCATTCGAAGGATTTATTCTTTAAAGTGGTCGATGTCATTTAACGTTCGGCATTCTAATGTTGGCATCCTTAAAAATAAGCCCCAAGAAGCGTCTTTTGAAAGTGCTGAGCCTGCTATGCATTAGTTAACGACATACAAGTATATATTTTCATTTTATTAGAGAAGTTAAGCCTGGTTAGTAATCGGGAGGGTGACCACGTGGAATACCAGGCATAAATGACTTTCTGCCTTCCTTCCTTTTTTTTTTTCTATTGTTAATCTGTGGAAAATATTTTTCCAATTTTCACTTATCATTTAATTTTGTTAGTTGGTAAGGTTATAAAGTGTAAATCTGTGCTTTATACCTTTACTTTTATAGCCCATGGATAATATTCCTCCTATTTTCACTTATTGGAATCGCCGTTAATAAAATTCAATTCGTAAACGTGATCACAATGACCTGTGCTTACTACATATCGTACAGTGAACGGTATTTTGTTATGGAGTGTCCATCATAAAGTGATTTGATCGTACAGTGAACCAATCGTAAAGCGGGAGTCCACTGTAGTGAGCGTTGTTAAGGCGTATAGGGCAAGTACACGTTCAATGCGTCCGTGGATTGACAAAAATCGCCAAGAAAATGCGACACGAAATGATTTATCCCCCCCCCAACCATTTTACCACTTCGTTGGTACATGATCCATGTACATCAACTCCGGTTGGTACATGAGTTGCTCAGCAACGCATTATCCAATCAGTAGCCCTACTGATTGCGTCATGCTATTTCTTTCCTCATTGTCCACAGTATTTAATAAAAAAATTTCGACGGAAAAGAATTTATAATTCAACATGCAGAAGACTAATAGTGAGTGTTGTAAGGAGTACAGAGCACGTATACGTGTAATGCGACCACCGAAACCACCTCCATTGAGTACAGAGGAGAGATCTAAGCTATTTCGACAGCGGAAAAATTAGAGAGTGATGGAGTTGAACAAAGAAGCTGGAGAAGATTCATCCACATCTGCAGAGCCTTACTTCGCCCCACAAATGTTAGAAGTGAATTGGGAAGGAGTCGTGGAAGATGATACTGCAAATGAAAACGATGTAGAATCCTCGAAGCCCGGTCGTAAACGAAAAGGGAAGAAGAAGCCAAAACTGGCTGCCAGAAGTACTCCATCAAATCGTTAAATACGTAGCGGGCTTACGCCCGCTACGTATTTAACGATTTTAAGAAACACCGAAGCATCCACACACAGTTAAAACGTACATTCGTGGATAATGATTTCTGTTCAGTGTGTGATCTGCTTTGGTTAAAGAACGATGTGAAGATTGTAGCAGCTCGAGATCACGCTCTTCTTAAACAGCATTTCCAAATGAGGATGTAAGTCAAATGTCGGCCTGTAACAGCTGTTGTGGCTCTCTCAAGAACAAAGTGATTCCTGCTCTATCGAAGTCAAATGGTTTTAAATATCACCCGATGCAACAGCACTTGCCGAAACCAGATTTGGTAACAGAATGTCTCATATCTCCGAGCCCCCATTCATGCCGATTCGTCCCCTGTGGCATTCATACACACGGTCAATACGAGATCCTCGGTCAAGTGATAAATGCTCGCCTGAAGAAGTTTCACTTAACTTCCGCTCTTGCTGGAGAGGCCTTCATCCTGCAGTGGATTGAAAATGGCTGATGATGATGATGCCTCCTCGGCACACACACACAGTTTTTATTTTTTTATTTTTTTTCAAAATGGCGCACTGAAGACAATGGTGTATGATATATTACTCCAGGAGCAATGTAGGTATTCAACAAGAAAAAATTGTTGAATACCTACATTGCTTCTGGAGAAACGCTCACCTAAAGTTTACCAACTGTTGTAATAGAAGATTTCCGCAATATAAAAATAAAATAAATTATTCCTATTTTTTTAAACACATAATAGATCCTTTAACCCAATACTTGTGAAATTAAATTCCATAGAATTAAACCACGATTTTTCATTTATATTGTGTAAGGCATTAGCTTATTTTTCTAGTAATGCTGGTTTATAATTTTTCTTAGCTTAAAAAGGCTTTGAAAGAGAATAGTTTAATCCTTGTGACTATAAGAAAATTTTTAGAAATCTTTGCATGAAACCTGCTAATGCAAGCTGTTAAATGGCGATTCGCTTGGTTTTGCAAGGCAAAACATCTCTTTAAAATTAACTAATTTCAAAGTGACCCACATGACTTTGAAAAATAATGCGGACCAAGGTGTTACGTACCGAAATACTCGTGTTAGCCAGACTAATCTGCAGTATACTCAAGCTGTCATCTTCAGGACAGATGTCGCTTTCACCGGTAAAAGGTGCTACTGTAATTGTGTTGTCATCCAAAACAGGTTGGTTATCACTGAAGCCTCCATCCATGTATGGCTGAAGAAAGAAAAAGAGACAAAAATTATCGGCAAAGGTATTGCAGAGAACCAAAGAAAGGATGAGTTGATACTTTGAGTCATAGATAATACACAACAAATAAGATTGTTAAAATTCTCCATCGTGACATTTCTCGAATTAATATAGAAATAAAACTCAAGTCAACTGTTGTACAATCATTATGTACAACAATTTTTCCACAGAAAGAGAATTACCTCATAGTTATGAATTTAAGCAGTTTTAATTTTTTTATCCTTTATTACAATTTTTTAAAAAATACGAATAATGCTGACCATTCTTTACCTATGTGTATAACATAATTTGGTATATAAAGGAATTCAGTGGCGGGAAAATGAGTTGGTCTTTGGCTGAAGCTTTGGTGGTGTCTGGAGGCTGTGTAGTAGTTGTGTACCGGGGAGCACGCCAAAAAGGATTTTGGATCAGTGAAAATTAGCTGAGTATGAGCAGAGTTAGGCTAAAAGGGTTTTGGTGATTTTCGACTAGCCGTAGTTAAGTACACGTGTAAGGTTATGAAAACCAGATGGTCCACTAGCACCTGAGTCCGGTCTGATAGTACTAAAAGGGAGGAGAAAGAATAAGAAAGGGATCCCCCGAATTGCAAGCCCCAGAATGGTAAAATCGTCCTTTGATAACGGAACTGGCCCAACCTGGCGATGGGAAAAAGTATTGTAAGTACACTTTATTCATACTATGTCTAGTTTTGTCCTGAGAAGAGGAATTAAATTTAAATATATACAGGAACTAAATCTAAATATACAGGAACTAAAGGAAAATTCTGTGTTCCTGCTAAAAAAAGACTCAATTAATAAGGATAATAAAAAGGGGATTTTATCTGATTTCTAGAATAAAAATGTTTAATGAAGTAGCAAGGACCCCTTGCTGAGAATTGGATTTATTGTAAAAGTGTAGCAATTGTGTTTACAAAAAAAAAAAGAGAGAGAGAGGTTTATATGTCATAAATAACTTGCTTGTGAAGTTAAAAGAACACGGTTAAGTTAATCTTATTATCTGTAACAATATGGTATAGCCTCATGCTTGAAAATTTTATATTAAACATGTTGAAATTATATTTGTGTCTATGTCAGATGTTTCACTTCACTCTAGTTTAACTTAAGATCCCTGGACACCTATACGCAGTCAGTGGCCCAAGGTAACATAAAGTTAACCTAAATAAATAACAGTAGGTGAACAAAATATATATAAAATAAATAATATATATATATATATATATATAATATAGCAAAAACAAAGCAACGCCTACAGTATATAAACAATTCGCTTAACGAAGCATGTGGATTGTTTATTAATACATACACAAAAACAAAAATATGATGAAATTTTACATAATGGCTTTCGCTTTAATTACTTTAATGAAATTAATCTGAACAGCTTCCGCTCCTATGACACAGTCGCTCGTGACATTCCCTCCTCCCCACCAAGAGCTAATCTCGTGTGGTATGTGCGGCATTTCAGAATCATCACCTGTAAAATAGATGCGGATCAAGTCTATTTGCCGACAATCCCATTCCTGACGGTACGATTTCCCGAAAACTACGATTTGCCAGACATGTTTCACTTGCCGACAGTTCACTTAACAGACAGGTACGTTTTGCTTTTCCGACAGTACATTTGCATTTCCCCGATTTTAAGTTTTACATTTCATTGACATTTATTAATAATGATGGTACCTATCCATCTGGTATCTGATGTCCATTTGTCAGTTACGATTTTGATGAGATTTTGCTAATATTTGATGGCATTTGTTGTCTATCCCTCACGCTTTCCCATTGTACATTACTATGGGAAAGCTTGTTGGTCCCATTTCCATCCTCTGACGAATGGGTGCCTTGGAATAAATAAATGCAAGAATACTGCATATGGGTAGCAATAATCCAGATAAACAAACCAAACCATGTGGTATTACACTCAGGGCAATAGAAAATGAAAAGACTTGGGAGATGCGGTCAGATGTGAAGTTCTCTGAGCAATGCAGACAGGCTGCCAGGACTGCTCATGGAATTTGTCTATGATATATAGGAACTCTGCTATCAGGGACAAGGAAGTGATTATCCCTTTGTACAAGACAATAGTTATGCCACGTTTTGAGTACAGGTCTGGAAGCATCGTTTTAGGAAGAATGTAGAGCTGCTGGAACGGGTGTAGAGAAGGGCAACCAGATTGGCAAAGGGAACAAAAGGGTACTCATACCAGGAAAGGCTTCGTTTTTGCAAATTGTAGCATCTGGAGATGAGACGCCTGAAAGATCTAATCGAGGTTTTTAAGGCTTTGAATGGATTGAACAAGCTCAGTGCTGATGGCATTCTTCCTCTTGCTCAGACCACACACATGAGGGGGGGGTGGGGCATAAATTGAAATTGTGGAAGGACGGTTGTAGGATAGATGTGAGGAGGTTTACCTTCAGCCAGTGGGTGATTGACTGTTGGAACGAACTTCCTGGTGTTGCGAAAGTGGACAGTTAGAATAAGCTCAATGAAGAACTTATCGTTTGTCTATCTCCTCCAAATCATTGGAGGAGATAGACAAACGATGTGGATTTTTTTTTTTTTTTTTGGCTAATGCTTTATAAGCTTACTTCCTTTCGTCATATGCTACTAATAATAATAATCTCCACCAAATGCAAAAGGTTGATTTCGAAAGGTAAGTGCAATTTCGATTTTCCGATAAAATCTTAATTTTTATTTTTTTCCCCCTAATTTTACTAAATATTACATTTTACTGTCGGATGTACGGGTGTTATCGTTTCTATATTTCTAATGTGGTATTGCCAACTACAGAAATGTATATACCGAGGCAATTTCAAAGGGTGAATCAACCAGCATCTGGAAGAATTGCACTTTTTTTCTTTTTTTGCCGTAAGCAGAGAAAGCGATCTTAGAACACACAGTTGAGAGTCATAACATACATTGACGCCTCATTGCTAATCTAGGAATTCTTAAACATGGGACCATTTGGGATCCAACGGCTAAAATACGAGATGAACAACGGTACAAAACATTATACACCACAATATCCATGCACTTTTAAACCTCTGGCCTCTACAGCGTTCTGTAACACACCACAATGTATACTACGCGGAGATGAGGGAAACCCCTGGTGTCGTTAGACCCTAAACACACTATACGCTATGTCCTCCTATATTTCCATATAAAAAATCCCATCATGCACAGCATTATTTTAGCAAGTTAACAATCCATAATCTATCGTAAGGGGGTTTGCCATAATTACAAATACCTGAAAGTGTTATTTCCATCAAACAGCGTCATTTACAAAAATAAACAGTCTGTCATTGGGGAAAATAATGGAACACTTTAAAACCACTCACAAGTGGAAATGGGAAAGCGTGGTGGATTAGATACCAGAAAATACTATCCAATATTTGGAATGATATTAATAAATTTAACGTTTATTAGAGCGTTATTGGGTTGGGCAGCACAATCTTGATCCCAAACGGGATATTGAAATCGTCGACTATTCACGTGATTACCGCCAGCGCTCATGGCTTGAAGCACTGCGCATAGCCACCGATAATAATACTATGAATCGCACGAGGGCAGTACACGTACACCCTATTATAGAATGTACTGTATTGCAGTGCGATAAGCGCTGGCGACCATCACGTGTACGTAATTCTGCTCTACGGACACCAGACTCGTGATCCATGATCATGCCCAGCTGACTTGAGCTATTGTAACCATTAATATATGCTGAAGTAAACCATTCACAGACTAGCTGATGAAGAGGCACTTCGCTTTGAGGGCTACTATGTATTTTAATGTTTTTATTATATTATATTTTAACACTTTTATCTTATTGTATTTTAACGCTTTTATCTTATTTTATTTCTGTTTTGTCTTATGAATATATCATTTTTATTTTTTGTTTTAATAAATTTATTTTAACCAGTTAGTCGGTCGTCGCAAGAAACTTGGATGATATAATGCAGCCCGACGCGCAAGGTCTGTTTTCTAAAATTTAATGTTTATTTTTAGTTTTAATTAATTATTTATTTTATTAATATAACTGATAATTATTACTTAGTTTTAATGAGCTTGAAATTTGACATAATGGTAGAAAGACACCCAAGTTAACCAATAGAAATAAGCAAACGGGAATAAAACGAACAATGCAGAAAATAATTATGTTTGGGCTAATTAGAAAATAGAAAATGTTGGGATAAATAGGAAATAAATTTATTTACCACGTATGGAAATTGCGTATCTATTTAGGCATTATCTTTTTCGCCATATCCCAGTTATTTCTTGAAAGATATTCGAGAAAAATTACTCATTATCCATTCTTCGATACAATAAAGGTGGTCTTTAATTTTATTGTCGGATTCAAAATGCGAGATTTTTTTTTAATTATCACAATAATGATTTTTATCAGTCGGATTTTTACTTCGTAATGTTTTTATTCAAGATAGCCGGTCGTTTTCGGAAAATGTTCTATTCTGATTGTTGTTAACTTCTACTTATTAATTTATTTTACGAAATAGAACACTGCTTAATTTCTGCTCTATAGCAGGGTTTCTCAAACTGTGTCGCGAATCCCCCCCCCCCACAGGAGGTCAAACGCATCTTAGACGGGGTCGCAGCTGGATACAGTTGAATATGTAACTCATAAAAATTCATATTCGTTCATAGTAAAAATGAGGGTATGTTATTTAACACTTGCCTCCTTTATCCAAATCACCAGACGCAAGCCCACTTTCCCGCTCATGCTATTTATGCTATTAAGTTTCTTTTTTTTTTTTTTTTTTTATCATAGTGTTGGTGGGTGAAGGTGTGGTAAAATCATCTAAGGTTAATGAAGTTTTATTTCATGTCAGTTCATTAGTTAACCGTATTTATATTTCATACTACAGGATTCCAAATTTGATATTTTTTTGTTCATTCCCAATAAAATATTAGCTATCAAAGTTATTATTATTATTAAATCCGTTTATTAGCTCCAAGGCTTGCCTCGAATGCAGCCTATGAGGACTATATATATATATATATATATATATATATATATATATATATATATATATATATATATATATATATATATATATATAGTTGTATCTACAAGTACATCATAACGTTTACAGCCCTCGTAAGAAGCACAGTTGGTAGAATCGCCTTCATCCCCACACCGGGTCGAAAAGACTTGTGTTCGAATGACGGGAGTAATTTTACGGGCCTTTTTCACAACGTGTCTGAGTTAATCGGTCTCAGGCGAGGGTAGCATGGTTTTTTCTCCCGGAAACTAGGATTTTTCGGCCAACAAACAGAAAATAGACCGCAGAACTCATGCAATTTACAGACAATATACAACGAGCAACCTGGCCTTAGTCGCCGGTGCTCCTAAAACCCAACAACCAATCATAACGTTTACAAATATACATAGTTATATATAATATACTTTTGCGCACAGTATAAAGTAACAGGAAATACAAGTACAGTATACTGAAATATACTGAACAGCTACAAATATACTGTACATCGTTACATTTTAGTAGAGAGCAACTGACAGAAACGGGTCTGAAATCTTTGTGATCCTTAGGCTTGTACCCGCAGGATGCAGGTAGAAGTGCAAGGTGCAAGTGTGTTTGTTAGTTGTCTGACGCCACCGGGGTTCCCCCCATCTCCGCGTTGTGCACTCTGTTCGTGTAGCACAGAACTCTGTGTAGGCCAGAGATTCAAAAGAGTGTGGGGAGTGGAAGGATGGTGTTGTGTATGGTTGTTCTTCTGATCATTTAGCCGTTGGGCCCCTGTTGGGATCCATCGTTACCGCAATTTGCCCCGGGGAGACAGGTCAGGTGCCCAGTAGATTTTATTTTGTACTCTGGCAGGCTCTGCCACCTAGTTTCCGAAGATTTCAGTGACAATGGCTTATGTGGAAAAAAAAAAAAAAAAAGGGGGAGGGGATTAACCGTAGGATATAAAAGGCCGAGAGAGGTTTATGTAAGCGCGATTTAAATTTGAAAGTTATTAATTGATAAATTGTGTGGAGCGTACACTGGCGAATTAGACAAAGTATGGGGACAATAGAGAAGGCGATCCCAGCAAGTCAGTGAGCCAGACCCATGCCTCACCAGGCGGAAGAAGGGGGCAGCAGAACCCCTGCTCTATAGCAAAGGAGAGAAGGGATTAGTGCCCTTATCTCGATTCCTTTTAGCTTTCGATCCTTACTAGGCTTCAATTTATGGCAGATATCAACTCACTGTAACTACAGAGCGATCGTTTTGAACTTTTGAAACTATTGACATATTTGTCTCCATAAAATTAATAGTGAAAATAGCAGAGGCTTACCTCCAAGTCCAACATTGCGCGGTAGGGGTAATGCAGAGGCTGATGGTCGGTTTAGAAAAAAAATCAATATTCTATGGTTGTTAAAAATCACACGGGGGAGACTAGATGTCGCTATATAGCTCTAACAACTTCCTCTTGAGTCGGTATTCAAAGAAATGATGAGCTATTTGCTATTTCATTCTACCACTTTGAGGTTACGGTTTTTGTACAATAGATCGATCTCTCCTCAAGCTCCGATCATGGCCGGATGTAGGAGAGGTTCATGAGAATTTTCCATATTAGTATATAGTTATGGCCATATTAACTGTATATACCAGTATTCTAAATTTATATTTAGTTAAAAATGAAACCATGTTTCGTCAGAGAAGGAAGTGAAATATAACGTCTAAGCGTCTTTGAAAATATGTTGACATCTTTTCACGCTTTAGGAGATTCTGATTCTTTTGAACCATTTCACTATCTTCCAGATGGCTCATTTTATTTTGTTGGTGTTTAAAATATTCAAATGGTATGAAAAAATTGTTTTGCCTTGTTTTAAACGCAAATGAAAACAGCAGGCAATATGCATTATGAGCACACATTCTTGCGCATAAAAATGCAATTCTTTTTGTATGCTACAGTGCAATACGGATAAAAAGTAAAAAAATTAAGTATAAAAAGTAAAAAAAAAAACAGACTATGGTTAACCACAAATTAATCTAGTTAGTACACCGAACCGAACCTAATGGTAACCCTCTAGGAGGCTTCCGGATCAGCTAATGTATAATCTTGCTACCTCTACTCTTCTAGATAGTGACTGGAGGGAGTCCGAGTATTGTGTATGCGGGAGGCTTGTTGTTAATGTTTGTTATTTGGTTTTTAGGAGCATTAGCAACTAAGGCCATATTGCTCCGGGGATATGCGGTGGTCATTCCCCGACCTTTCCGCATCCTCCGTATTTGGTGGACACGGGCTCGAACCCCGGTCTAATCAAGAAGCGTGTGCTACGCACTGCTGCTCCTTCCCACCTGGCTACGGAGGCGCCCATTATCTCATGGTTATTCCCAACCTCGTATTATTTGGCATTACAAGAATGCAAAATGGGATGACCTGCGAGATTTCATTTCTGCTTTTCCTTGGTCGGATTATTGTTTCAAAACTTCTGATGTCAACGTTTGCTCAGATCGTGTCAGTGAAATTATTCTTGTAGGAATGGAATCCTTTATTGCACACTCCACTTTAAAATCTCGGCCTTTATCTAAACCTTAGTTTTCCAATAAATGTGCTACGGCTGTTCCAGAGATTGTCCAATTACGTTGCATATCGTAATTGGCTTGTTTCCAATTCTTCAGTTTCATTTTCTGCCTACACCACAGCTCGCAACAATTGTAAAGCAGTTATTAATCAGTCCGAACTAGATTTTGAACAGACTAAGAGTAGAACACTTGCTTCTTGCCCTTAATGGTAGCCGAGCATTTTGGTCTCTTGCCAAAGCTATTGGCCACAACTTTTGCCCATCTCTGCTCCCACCTCTGTCAAAATCGGATGGTTCCGTTGTCACTTCAGCCAAGGATAAAGCTGACCTACTAGCATCTCATTTTTCTTCCAACTCATGTATTAATGATCTTGTAAATTATGTCCCTTAGCGTGTGTTGGCTCAGAAAAAGTAAGGATGCCATCAGCATTTATTCAATCCATTTAATGCCTTAAACACTTTGATTGCATCTCCTTCAAGTGCCTAGTTTCCAGATTTTCACCACACGCTCCATTCACTGCCTCCTGTGGTCTTCCGTCAAAAGAATGTCAGAAGGAATTTGACAAATCTTGATGCAAAGAAAGCTCCAGGTCCAGAAGGTATTTTTCCACTTGTTCTCCAAACCTGTGGTCCTGAACTTACTCCTGTTCTTTGCTGCCTTTTTTCACTTTCTTATTCCAAAGTTGTTTTTCCTTCTGCTTGGAAATTTGCTCATATCCAGCCAGTTCCTAAAAAGTGTGACAAATCCCTCCCATCCAATTATCGTCCAGTTAGTTCAATTGGACTAATTACAGTGCAATTAGTTCTACGCTTTGTAAAGTAATGGAGAAATCAATTAATCCCAACTCTTAAACTACTTAGAATCAACGATCGCCAGTATGGATTGCGTCAGTGTCGATCCACTGGTGATATTCCGGGTTATGTTACTCATTTATGGACAAATTCAATGGGAAAGTTTACTGAAACACAAACAGTTGCTTTTGATATCTCAAAGGCTTTCGATCTTGTTTGGCATAAAGGTCTTCTAAACAAGCATCCATCTTATTGTTTGCCAACTATTGTTTTTAATTGTTTGCCCAGTTCTCTCACTCTCTCTGACCGTTCACTGAGGGTTATGTTAGATGGTTCTGTCTTCTAACCTCTCCACTAATACTGGTGTTCCCCAAGGTTCAGTTCTTTCCCACACTCTTTTCCTCTTGTATATTAATGACCTTCTTCCATTGACTGGAAATCCTATCTATATTTTGCCTATGATAGCACATTGCATTTCACTTTCCATTTTGAGAAACCTTGTCCTGCTCAATCAGCTTCAGCTTCTCAAATATCCGATACCAATTCCTTAAATGCTGATCTCCAGGTAATTCTCTAGTGGGGCAAAGACAACTTAGTTGATTTCAATCCTTCTTAAACTCAGTCTTGTCTTACATCTCGCAAAAAGGATTCTTCTACTCCTATGCTTATTTTTGGTGACCCTCCGATTTCTAGGCAAAATGATATATCTCTTTTGGGAATTACCCTGACTTCTAATCTCTCTTTGCACAAGCACATTACAAATATTGCTTCCTCTGCATCTAAAAAACTTGGTTTTCTCTTTCGTTCTAGGCGTTACTTTTCTTACAAACAGCTGTTCACTCTGTACAAATCGCAAATCTGCCCTACCATGAAATATTGTTCCCACATCTGGGGAGGTGCCCCCAAAACCTCTCTCAGGCTTCTTGATTCCATTCAGAAGAGAGCATTTAGGTTAATTAATGACCCCTCTCTAACAGAGTCTCTCACTCTCTGTCTCATAGACTTACTGTTTCTGCTGCATGCCTTTTCTACAGATATTTCCATGGGCACTGTTCTTCTGAATCGGCTTCTATAATTCCAGCTTACTCTTTCAAAACAGCCCGAACACGTGCCGCCACCAGCCAACGTCCATATACTGTCCAACTTCAAACTCACAGAACCAACTTTTCATCTTCCTCATTTATTCATTCAACTGCCGTTTTCTGGAACAACCTTCCTCCATATGTCTTTCATGAAAATTACAGTCTGCAGGAGTTCAAGTCCAATGTCAACAAATATCTTCTTTCATGTTCTCAACCTCCAACCCAAGCACGGTACTAAGTACTATAGGTTCTAATACCTCTCGTGTTTGAAGTTTTCATAGAAAAAAATCCAAATTCACAAAATTAATCATACCCGAAGTTAGCATTAGTACCAGCAGTGGTAAATGATGCAACAAAGCAAGTGTATGCAACATCAGCCTTAAAAAACAAAAAAAAAAAAAAAACACATCAAGTCCCATCCCTTCTTCCTTGAATTTTTAAAACTCCTCACTTTCGCAAGAGATGGAAGTTTGTTCCAACAATCAACCATCTCCTGGCTGAAACTAAACTTCCGCACATCTATCCTGTAACTGTCCTTCCTCGATTTAAAGTAATGCTTCCTCATACGTGTTTTCCGAGAAAGGAAAGTTATTATTACAAGTTGCAATAGCTCTTTTTAAAACGATCACTGTATAATTTTATTATATGTTACATCACAGAATGGTGTCCAAATTTTAAGTCGCTCTGCAAATATACAAAACATTGCAATAAAATCCCGGGCTGGTGCAATAAAAAGAACACGAAGTGGAGGAGCCCAAAATAGTTTTAATTTCATCCAAAGCAATCACTAATTGATTGAATCCACTTATGACAGTGTTTTAAAAGTTTCTGAAAAGAGTCAGCAAAGGTGCGTCCAAAAACATGATATCCAGTTGGCGGGTTACGTTTGTTTTTCTTTTTTCCTCGGCATCGTGAAATCTATTTTTTTTTTTTTTTTTTTTTTTCTTTGATGGTAGTTTCCACCTTGGGAAGAGGAAGAAGTCTGATTGTGCTAGATCCGAAGAGTAAGGTGGACGGCTAATCTGCTTGTGCATTACACTGTATATTACAATGTTTCGTCTGAAATATCTTCACTACAAGTGCGGAATTGGGGCGGAGGCATTTTCGTGCAGCAAGAACCAGGGTGCCTTTCTCTTGAAATTGCGGCCTCATCAGGGAAATACGCTTCAATAGTCTTTGAAGTACCTGTACGTAGAACGCAGAGGTGATTCCTTATGAATCACGCCGTTCGTCGAAAAATATAATGCTATTGAAAACTGCAGGGTTCTTTGAAAATCGTTTCTCGGCTGTATGACTTCAACGGGTTTTTGAAGTTTCGGCCTTGTCTTTCAATTATTTTATTTATTTATTTTATTTATTTATTTTTTTTTTTTTGCGTGCTCCCAGGCCTGGGCAGCCTGGGAGTTTGATTGTTCGCATCCACTGATATTGCACTACCTCCAGTGGGTGCGGGATTATGTGCGTTTTAGCATGTAAGAGGAGAAAAAAACCCAGGCCCGGCAACTCGTGCCTGGGGACGGCGGACACCAGGCAGCAGCTGCCCCGATTTTGGCTGCTCCTTTGCAGAGGTCCTACATTCAATACAGATCCACTAGGTGGAGATGGGCTATGCCTACGGGTCACCCTTGATACCAGGACACATATGTGTTTTGTGCTGTATTTCTCTACTGTAGTTTGGGCAATATATATATATATATATATATATGTGTGTGCTAGGATAATTATATATGAGAATGTGCATAAAATTGTATATAAATTATTGAATATGTTTCCTGAGATTGTACATAATATTTGAGTGTGTAAAAAAAAAAAAAAAAAAAAAATGACTGTCGAAAAACACGATCAACATCGTCTTGATTCTGGACTTCTGTAAACGAAACATTTTGGACCTTGGTGATGATTTTGAATTCCACTGCATGCTCTGACTATTTATCTTTGGGTCGTACTGAAACATCCAACGCTCATCTCCAGTGACAATACAATCTAGGAAATTAGGATTTTCTTGACAAGTCTGGATGAAGTCTTCGCATGATGACACTCTTCGTTGCTTCTGCTCATCCGTTGAGCAGAAGCAACGAAGAAGAACAAAATTTGCACAAACCTTCCTTTTCTCTAAACTTTCATGCAGAATTTAACTAATCGTATCCTTTTTCATATATCCAACTCATCAGCCATCATTCTGAGATTAAAACAACGATCTTGCCACAATTTCCAGAATTTTTAAACATTGTGTTCATTTCGAGAGGTTTACAGATGTCCACTTCTTTGGTAACATTCTCGAACATCCTTGCATCCGTCTTCGAACCACTTATACGTATAAACAGAGTAGCATGACTTAACGTTTCACCACCAAAAACTGTTTTTAGATTTCATACATTTCTATTGCAGATTTTTCTCGTTTAAAGCAAAAATTGATATTCGTTTGTTGCTCCATTGCAAAATCGTGAACTTAACGTGGCATTACTAACGAAACTGCTTGTTATTTGCGAGCTGTCGATCTATTGGATAATATCTGTACCGCCATCTGTTGGAGGAAGTTTGAATTACGATATACCACTTGCATTATTTTCAAACTCATCGAACATGGTCGCAACAGGTCTAGTCCGGGAACTTCATTGCCACACCTCGTATGCGCTAACAGATTTGTAAATAAAACCTCAGTGAAATAAAAAAATAATAATAAATAAATAAATAATGATACTAAAAGTAAGAGAACAGAAGATACAAAGTTTTTTTTTTTTCCTAAGGTACTTTTTAAGGAATTGTTTTTAGAGGATATTGTGCAGTATACGAAGAAAGTAAAGATACACTTACCACTCCGTGAAACTTTGGAGGGAATAGCCCGCAGTAGAAAGGAATGAAACAGCTGCAAGTCAAAGCCTGAGGGTAAAAAGTAAAGAAAACATTTATAAAGAAAGAAAAATACATATACAGTATATATATTTTTTCTTTATATTATATATATATATTCATAAGAGAAGTATGAAAATAGACGCCTTATATTTATAATATAACGTTGTTTTTGCCCTTAATAACTTCTTTAAACAGGGAAATTAGAATTTATCCAAACGCAAACGAGAAATTGTTCTAAAATATTGGCTCAAAGTCTATGGATTATTGTTCAAAGATGATTCATTCATTCATTGACAGAAGAGTAATGCATTCTAGGATTAATCACAAGCTTTACTGGGATGCAAACTACTGCAACCCAATAAGGCATGGGTTATGAATTCTACAAGCTTATAAATTCGAGATAGTTGAAAACTACCTCTATAAATCGTTGCTTTTTAGATTACTTTTCACACACACACACACACACACACACAGGGTACAACTTTGGATCACAAAACCAATGACCTGCTACTCCGTATAAATTTAAAATTAATAAGCTTCTGGCTGCGGAAGTTATATAAAAACCTACTTTCCTTTATTTCAGTCAGCTATGTTCAAAATGATATATTAGAGCGCTACTTGTATATAAATGTTTTATAAGCAAATCTGGATCATCCTGTTTACGCTTATAGCGGACAACAAGACAGTACAACGCCCAACAGAATTCTCAGAAACGTAGTCATAACAGTAAATTATGAGATTATCACGGAGAAAGTAAGATGAGATATCCTAGCTAACAACAATCAAGAAGTGTTATGAAAACGGCAACAGCTGATAAATGACAAGAAGGGGTGAGATGTTTCTAGGCAAAATTATGTTATACAGACTTAAGACTAGCATCGGAACTGCAAGTAATCACCAGAAAGGACACTTGATTACAATATTATTGTATGGTTAGACTACAATATTATTTTTTTTCCATCTTAATGGGAAAAAAATAGATTTTCCTTTAAGGGGAAAGTCATGTTTTGCTAAACTGATAGTTATTTTGACAATTACTCAAGAGCTGGAAGTAGGAATTAATTTCGACAATGTTTATTTTAATTTTAGCAAAACATTTGACTCAGTCCCTCATGAGAGGTTACTTATAAGGTTGAAACATGTTCAAATCAAAGGTAAGATTCTGAGATTGATCACAGGGTGGGTGGGTGGCTGGCTGGCTGCAAGTTCTGATTAATATTACTCTTCAGACTGGCGCAACATGAGATCCCCTGACGATTGGTTCTAGCACCACTGTTATTTTAGATTTTCCGAAATGCCATCGACGAAGGGATGGAGGGCGTAATGCCAAAGTTTGTAGATGATATGATGGGGGGGGTTAATGATCGGCTCAAGGCAAGGTCCCTTCAAGACCATATGAATAGGTAGGTTTCAAGCATGGTCAGAAAACTGGCAACTATATTGGCGGGTTGAATTAAAAACGGCAGAGGAAGAAAGGGATTTGGAGTTACAGCATGGTCGGAGCAGTGTAACAGGTGGCAAGGAAGACCCATGGTGTCTTATCACAGGACACGGATCATTAAATCAGCGACTCTTCAGGTTCAAGTTGGCTACCACAGATTTATGTCTTTGCGGTGAGACAGAGAGTTGGGATCATGTACTGTATTCATCTACTAACTACGAGAATCAGAGAAGAACTCTCACAAATTATTCTGTTCTACAGCCTGGCCACGAATCTTTGCTTATCCAGAATTCTGAGATTTTTCGGGCGTTTCAAACTTTTGCCAGAGAAGTTTTTGAGAAAAGACGGCAGCTATTATCTACAGTTTTATCTTCTGGATCATCTCGGATCGGGATCACTACCTCATAATTGTTCTCATGGTCTTGAAATGGGACCTCAATTAGGACCTAATTTTATACTGATTGTAACCTCGTTTGTCTTAATTTTGTATATAATGTATAACTGAACAAAAAAAAAAAAAAAAAAAAAAGTGTTTTTCCCCCCTCTGGAGTGGGCCCCCAGAAGGATTTGGCCCACCTTTTGACTACATCAGGTGGGTCAGCGTCTCGAATTGGGACAGTACGAGCACTATTGGAACTGGTCCACCTTCCCGTGGGACGAGTACCCAGAATCATCTGTCCATGTGACTGATAATAATAATAAAATTCTTTATTCGTAGAAACGTAGGACATGATTCCCGCTACAGGCAACCAGAGGAATCTTACAATTAACTGGACACATTACATTCAATACATAAAAAAACTACGTGGGTACACAGCAAATACATACAGTGCAATATACACAGCTAATATTGCAATAAATAGATTTTATAGTTATTATAATAGATTGATTATACAGAGCTTATATTGCATTACAGTATATAGGTTTTATACTTATTATATACAAGCTGCAACACATTGAGACAGTCTGCAAACTTTCACTGGGAGTTATTCCGCTGACAATTGCAGTTGCGAGCTTTGGTGTAGGTAGAAAACGAAACGGAAGAGTTGGAAAACAAGCAAATTATGATATACAACATTCTTCTCTCGAACAGCCTTAGCACATTTATTGGAAAACCAAGGTTTAGATAAAGGACGAGATTTTAAAGTGGAGTGTGGAATAAAGGATTCCATTCCTGCAAGAATAATTTCACTGACACGATCTGAACAAACGTTGACATCAGAAGTTTTGAAACAGAAATCCGATCAAGGAAAAGAAGAAAATAAATTTCGCAGGTCATCCCATTTTTCATTCTTATAATGTCAAACAACACGAGGTTGGGAATGGCCATGAGATAAAGGCTCCATTGGAGAAGAGACAATCACCAAATTGTGACCTGAGGTGCCTAAACGACCATTCCCTTCGACAGTTTACTTAGAATGGTTCTTTGTGAGAAAAAGATCAAGTGTGTTGGCTGTATGGTTAGGATTGTCCGGTATTCTGGTAGGTAAATGAACAATCTGTGCGACGTCATTAGTAATTGCAAAAGCCTCGTCATTTCGACCTGCTGGGTCGGTGTGACTAGAAAATGGAAGCCAGCTGGTGTTGTAAACATTAAAATCACCTAGGAAAATTACCTTACTGTTAGGAAACTTGGATTGGAGAAAGTCAAGTTGCAAAGAGTTCCAAGTGATTGGTGGAGTTGAGAAAACCGTAGAGACAACAGATGAATTTGAAATAATGAGGTAGATAGATTTTAAGCCAGAGAAGATTGAAGAGAGGAGATTCCAAATTGGCAAGTCTCTGACAGGGAATATCGGATGGACATATGAGGACATATACTTTGAGGCGAAAAGAATCATACAGTGAATAATTTGGGCAACTGAAATGAGCAGTAGTTGAATCAACCGATAACTGAGAAAAACTACATGGTTTGGCAGACTGTAAGTGGAAAGGGACATCATCAAGATTAGAACTGAGACGACATATATTTGTGAAATGACTAGGAAGTGTTTGGGAGGTTTTAGTCTTTTCGCAGATAGGTTTTTGCTCTATTAGTTTGAAAATTTGTGGTGTATTTAATAGTAAGAAAAAGTGGGGGGGGGGGGGTCATGCTGTATGAAATAATGAAATTTTTGGATATGGCGTACATGTGGTAAGAATATACCCAGATCCTTGATATAATGTGGCCTCGACAATGCCCCCGCATACTCAGTACTTGGACTCCCTCCAGTCACTATTTGGTATAGTACAGGTAGCAATATTATACACTAGCTCAGTGGTTTCAACCTTTTTTTAATAACGGCACCCCTAAGTAATTTATTTTATTTTGCGGCACCCCTACTCAATTTTCTGCCGGTTAGATCCGATTCTCTCTCGCTCTCTCTCTCTGTATATATATATTCAGAGAGAGAGAGAGAATCGAATATATATATATATATATATATATATATATATATATTATTAAAAATATATATATGTTATATGATACTTATTAGAATAATATAATTATAAAAATTACATTATTAATTCAAATTATATGTATACAGTATATAATAATTTTATTCTTTATATAGAGGTACTAAGTAAACATCAATTATAGGTCACCAGAAAATTAAAAGATACCGTACACCGTTTTATAATTAAATAAACATATCAGTTAAAAAATAATAAGTTTAAGTAACTTAAACCCAAGTTACGTGGTACTTCTGCAATATTGTTGCGGCACCATGGGATGCCGCAACAACATTCCAGGATTTCCGCGGCACCCCGGTTGAAAACCACTGCGTGACTAGCTGATCCGGAAGCCTCCTAGGGAGTTACCAATAGGTTCGATCCGGTGTACTAACTAGCGGCCGATCTGCGAACACCGTTTTAGAGCTGTACCCTCGAAATGTAAGGAATATTGGATCTCACGACGATGTTCATCATAACCTCAAAAGTCATCAGTCATACTGCATGATGGAAGAGATGGGGAAGGGTTGATCGGATCTTAGATCTGGAGACTAAACATGGGTTCCACCACTTCGAGCAAAGTGGTGGTATTGCACAGATTGATGAGAATTGTCTGCCACCTAGTATTGCCTGGTAACACAGAGGGGCGGCATTCCTCCGTGTGATGTGGGCGCCACACTTCGACCCTTGCTTACGTTGGTTGACACCTGGGTAGTCACCCACAGTGTGCATGCGCATGGGGATTATACTTAGGATTACTAACAGTCCCACCATCATGAAGGTGCAAGCAGAGGATTTTGACTGTCACAGACCATCCAGACTTTGCCGAAATTGGGTACACTTGACTTGAGTGTCACCCGAATATCAGTTCCATCAGTGTTTTAGACTCCCAGGTAGCAAGTATTGCTTGTCTGGCATATCTGAGAGAATGTCTGCAACAGCCTCAATGACCCAATGAAATAATGAAATATAATGTATAACTTTGGCATTGGGATGCTTCTTTGAGTTCGGCCAGCCTATTTTCCTCCCTGCCCTTTATGGTCCTCTGAGAAATATTAAAAAACTGCAGGATTTTGTTCTGCTGTAGTGAGGTCCCACCTTTATAAATAAGCTTTGAAGTATAAAGATGGACACGTACTGCAGCAATAGAACAAAACATGTACAGGTAAACAGATTTTTTAGAAAAATCTGTTTATCTGTACATGTTAAAAAAACCAGATATTTTTCCTTATTTACAAAAATAAACTAATTAATAAAGCGTTATAGCCCGACGACATTCGGCTGAGTTTATACAATAAATGCAGTTTGACACATTATGAAAACGATTGGACATTAATGGATGCAAACAACGTTTCAAGGCATTAATAAAAACATTTAAAGAATCAAGACTCCATTCCCTTGCTAGAAATCGTAAGATGATCAGTAGTTCTCAAAAAACGATCTTTTGTTAATGTTAGCCGTGTATTTTTCAATAAGTGTGCTTTCCTTATTCATTACACATTGCACGCGCGGTCACGAACATTTCAACGTATAGAGATCCCACCTTCTCGCTTAAGTAGTACTGTAGTTCAGAATTTGTACACAGTAAACGTAACGATAACGACATTACATCACTGCATCTAAGTAGCGATCCCTGATACTTCCTGCAGCAAATTCCCTGGATAATTATTGTTTGCTTCGCTTTCAAAAGAATTTCGATTCCTTGGGAATAATAATAATAGAAATATTGTTCTCTAAGTTTTGCTGTCTACCTCAGAGGAAAGTCGTAGTGGATAACGAACTACTTCTAGGATACCGACAATAAAACAAGGTAAATGTCAAACACCTTCTTGTGCTAATTCTTGATAAACTCAGGAAACTAATTAATTGTGAAATAATTCGGAAAGATGCTTTATTACAGAAAGTACGCCGTTTGGTTAGATTAAATTAGAAGCCTTGGATTTCTTCATTAGGTTTCTTTAAAGACAAACCAAGCCCATGATGCTCCTATCATGTATCTGTTCTAAAGTTTGGCTTACTTTTTTTTTGCGGGGAGCATAAGGGTTTTATGGTTGAAAACTCATATGTGACACAGAAGCCTATGGCAGATATACGCTAGTCTGTAATCGTCACAAAGGAGGTTAGGCAAGCGAAGGCTGATTACAAGAAATCCTTGGTAAAGGATGCAAAGAAAAACAACAAAGACTTCTTTACTTATGTAAACTCTAGAAGGAAGGGGACGATTCAGATTGGTCCACTTGATGTATATTGTTCGACTGTTGATGATCCTGCTCAGATAGCTGACAAACTGAATGAGTATTTTGCATCTACATTCACACACGAGGAATTCTGTAAGATATGGGCGGACAGTAGTTTACTAAACTCCAATAGGGAGCTAAAATATTTTGTAATAATGGAGAGCAAAGTGGAGGAGAATTTGTTAGAGTTAAATGTAAAAAAGGCACCTGGGGTGGATGGAATCTATCCAATTATATTGAATGGGGCAGCAAGGGAAGTAAGCAAACCCTTAGCCATAATTATGAGAGCATCCTTGGATTCGGGGGAAGTCCCCACTTACTAGAGATGTGCAAATGTATCTCAAATTCAAAGGTGGATCAAAGGGGACACGAGTAATTACAGATCTGTTAGTTTAACTTGTGTTCAGGGGAAAATAAGGGAATCACTGGTTAAAGAAGCATTGCAGGATCACCTAGACAAGACTTCAGTAACAGTTCAGACACAACATGGGTTTGTTAAGGGGTCTTGTCTGACCAATTTGATTGGATACTACGAGGTGGTCACAAAGGAACTGGATGCAAAAAATAATTTTGATATCATATATTTGGATTTCAGGAAATCTTTTGATACTGTGGAACATAGAAGACTGATGTACAAATTGGAGCAGTATGGCATTAAGGGCAAGTTACTACAATGGGATAAGAGGATGGTTGAGTGGGAGGAGACAGAGAATAAAACTCCATGACCTGCTCTGGCAAGTCATGGAGTTTTATAAATGATTTATAGGAATTTTGCTAGCAGACACAAGGAGGTGATTATCCCTTTGTATAAGGTAATGGTCAGGCCACACCTTGAGTACTGTGTACAGGTCTTGGAGGCCTCATTTCATGAAGAATGTAAAGTTGCTAGAACGAGTACAGAGAAGGGCAACAAACTTGGTGAGAGGAACAAAGGGGTGCTCTCACCAAGAGAGGCTTAAATTCTGCAAGTTGTAGCGTCTGGAGACTAGGCACCTGCGAGGTGGTCTGATTGAGGTGTATAAGGTTTTGAATGGTGTGAGTAGGCTCATTGCTGATGGAATACTTCCGCTTGCTCAGATTAAGAACATGAGGGGGCATAGATTCAAATTGAGGAAAGACAGTTGTAGAATAGATTTGCTTTTGGCCAGCAGGTACTTGATTGGTGGAACAGACTTCCATCTGATGTTGTGGAAGTTGATAGCTTGAATAAATTTAAGGCCGAACTGGACAAACATTTGGGGTGACCGGATGAGTGAAATGGGAAGTTGGTTTTTTTTTTTTTTTTTCTGACTGTATGTCTGTATAAGCTTGCTTTCTTGTATCATAAACCTCAACTAATGTTAATGTTAATGCTGATCTCAGAATAGTTAATTCAATACCGAGTGAAAAAAAAATCGAAGATTTTCAGTTATATGAAATTCAAATATTAGACCATTCGAATATAATAAATACAGAAAGAGAATTTTGAATATAATATAATATAATATAATAAATACAGAAAGAGATTCAAAATGTGTAAAAATATTTATTCATTAGCTAACAAGGAATATTTGATTCTTTTCACATTATAAGGGATGAATCCTTATCCGATGCTGTAAGCATTCTGGTTGCGGACTTTTAAAACATTCTACAAATAAGGTGAGTAGTCAGAAACGGGACGAGATTTATCTACGCCAGAGACAGGTATTCAAAAGTACGCCACCCCTCCTCCTCCTCCGCTCCGACTATCTATATCATGAATACACACCATTAAATTTCTTAATACTTTCCAACCTTGCGCAGAGAAGATGCCTCTGCGCGACACCTCATCCCAGCACTGAGAGCAATTAATCTACAGACTGGCTTCGAAGTAACGTACATCGCAGGGGCGTATTCAGGGGGGAACAGAGAGGACATATACCCCTTAACCATGTGCATAAGTGTTCCTAGGTCTACCTAAACAAAAAAAAAAAAAAAAAAACACTCAAAACCTGGTAGTCATGCCAGCCCCCTTTACGATGATACTTGGACACGATAGTGAGTATATCGCAAAGAGGAGGAGTCATTTTAGTAGATGTCAAACCAAAAGGACAAATAAACTCAACAGTCTACATCGCCAGCTTAAAGAAGTTGAAAATTAATTTATCCGCACAAAAAAGCATCACGGTACATACAATATCTCATTTATTTCTCTTAACGTTCACCACTTCTACTATTTCACGAAGTGTAACACGACGATTGCCTGCAGGTTTCGTTCACCTTTGTAATTATTTCTCCGTTAACTGCATGATATAGTTTTACAACTCCAAGCATGTCTGCAGTGAACCGACAATCGTCCTCGGATTATTTGCGAAACTTGTAAACCTTGCTGGCCTCGGACAACAGAACACTCGGATGAACTCCCTGCGGCAAACACCTGGATTCTTACGCGATCAGGAAACTGTTTGAAGCTGAGCTGTACAGATTTGAAAGGGGGTAGGAATCAGTTATACGCGCTTCACGCGTTTGTACAGCAAGTTTTGTCAAACATTCACTTTCATATACAGTATATTGTTTCCCCCAATGTTGCACACCTATATGCGCATTTGTAGACGTGTGTCCCGCACGTATTAAGTGGATCAAATAAATTCCTCCGATTCGATGCCGAGGTTCCATAAGTCCGCTTCCATAGGAGAACCTAATCATTTAACAAAATACAGAAATGCGAAAAAGGGAAAAGTTGTTGCGAATGAATCATGAGTTCCTAATCCGAAATGTTAGAAATTGTTTGGCTACAAGGAGTCATAGCGCTACCCTCGTGGCGTATCAACTGTGAAAGATTCCAGTGACGCTATCATCTGACAGCGACGGAGAAGTAGAAAGTTGTTGAACCTCATAAATCAGGAATCTTCGGGGACATAGCACGTTCTGAATAAAAGTCTGGATTTTGAATGTTATGCTAAATATTCACGGGTAATCCGTCATTTTTATTAGATAATACAATAGCTTTGATCCCAATAATATCCACAGAACGACAGTCATCAGTATTAAGACAAACCCGTACTGACCAATGGGTAATGTGCTTGCCTGAGAAATTCAAAATGGGTAATGTGCTTGCCTGGAAGTTCGAAAAATTGTTTAAAAGTCTATGTTATTGTTTTGTTTTTGAGCCAAAGCATACAATGGAGACGAAAGCGCATTGTGTCTGTAAATCGCGAATATAATTCAGTTGTCGATCTGCCGAATGAAATACTTATTCCAGTTTCTTGAGGGGTAAAGCTGTGCAACCCTCGCCCGACATTTAATTCTGTGAATAAAATACATAAAATTACTCCCATCCTGATAGGATTCGAACCTAGTCCATCACAGCAACCGCAACCACTGTCCTATCCACGGCAGGTAAATAACCCGTAAATTTTTGTTCTGATTACTTTAGCGGCGCATAAAGCCGTGAAGAATTCTTGGAAATTTATAATCAATAAAAAGCTTAACTAAAAGATAGGCTTACTTATTTACGAGATAAAAGTAACATAAAATAAAATACAAAATACAAATAATAACAATAATAAAAAATACAAATAAAATACGTGATTGATGCGACGTAAAATAAAATACAAAATATTATGATGCATAAAAACTTAAATTATACACAATGCAGATAAAAGCATTCATTCGTTTATGCATCATTTGCCAGAATATTTATTTTATAACATTGTTTAGTTAATATACGTTTCGTTAATATACTTAAGCGCTTTTAACAGGCTGTGGATTGTAAATACAATGCTAAAAATACACTTCGCCGAGAAAGTATAGTATTTTTTCGGTGTGGTTGTGAGAACATTTCTTTCATTCAGTTTCCAAAACACAACCAATTGATATTTTACCTTGAATCATCATATATTAATACTATAATTCAACCATAAAAGTTGAATTTTTTTATAAATAAAATTGATTTATAGTTTTTATATTACATTTTAATACACACATACAATATACACTGTTTTACGAAAATTTACGGGGACACAAACATGCTTTTACTCAAAGAAATCAGTGGTTAACTTTGGCCCATCTTTAATCACAATGATTACTTTAATGCGATTTTATACTAATTTCTGGAAGAACGCAGTGTTTCTCTCGTCCTCTACATCATTCACTAAAAGACGGGCAATGACAGAGGGCTGTCATTGCCCTGTCCCAGAGAAACTCATTTGGGATTGGATTACTGCGTTGTGTTTTGATTACTGCAGTTATCCGATGTTATTTTCTTCTAGCTATGAATTCACATTCTTCGTTTTGTGGCATGGGGCGTTGTCATGATGGAAGGTGTCCAGAACATCGCTGTAGGTCGCGGTGCTCATGGTTCTATGCAGTGCGAACGGTGGCCCTAGTCCAAACTATTAGAAACGTCCCAGACCATAGTATCGCTTCCTCCCATCTTTTCGGTTGAAACAACACACTTGGATAGTAAGTGTTTCCCAGGCGTCCTCAGCATCCATCAGACTGAGGAGCCATGTAACTCTTCATTCCATAGGACCCAGTTTTGTTGAACTCGTCCAGGTTAGGTGTGAACAACATAAATACACACTTTTTACATTTGTTTTATTGTCATAGGTTTGTGGGGTGCAGCTGTTCCGTGAAATTACATGACGTGCAAATCTTTACGTCTCGTGGAAACACCTGTAGCCGGTCGCAGATCTAATTTCAGAATCTTTTACCTCTGATGACGAGATCGGTTAAAGAAGTCTTTAGATGTGTCAGCTCTTGTCAGTTAGTATTTTACTCAGGGCTCGGAGTGGACGTGAGCCCACTGGAGAGCATCGGTAATGTTCTGTTTATACTCCGGCACGACCACCAAGTCAGAGGACGCAATCATACAAAAACAAAATCATGAACAAAATCATGTGTTTCGCAGTAGCGGGGGTTCGAATCATGATCAGCTCCCACCCATGCTAAGATGGGTGGGAGCTGATTGTATTAACGAACCTTTCATTTTGCACCCTGATTCTACTCCAACCTTGTGACCATTGGATTCCTAACTCTTCAACATATTGTCAATTCTTGATTTGGAAATATTTAATTCCTGAATATACATACATTTTCCCCACAAGATATCCGATTATCATTTCCGCTCTGAAACTCTTTTAGCTCTTTTCTTGCGCTCATTATTTGGTGTACATGTTTGAAATAAATTTTGGGACCACACTTTCGTAATTCCTATTTGCACGCAGTTTCCTGCAGTCAAAAGCATGTCCCGTGACATTTGGTAAAACAGAGTATATAAACGGAAAAGAATGTATATTTTAAATATGTTTGTACATACACACATATTTTAAATTTGTATTATGTTTGTACACACATTTTAATCATGAATGAGTTTTAATGTCTACGCGCGCATGTTTGTGTGTTTGTGTGAGCACATAGGCTTTAGAGCTCATTCATGTTTAAAATGGCTATTTGTTATGGCAAACGTTGACGTGGAAATTCATGTAATTCAGTCACCTGAAGAAGGTCCTCCCTACTATCGAAATGGTTGAGCAACACATTTACTCCGTCAGTTACCCTGGTAACAGAAATATGCAGTTTACCGTTACATCGAAGATGAGCATCATCGGGCAGTATATTGTCCATACCTTCTCGGATTAACGGCATAATATCAAAACCAGGATGAAGAGGTCCCAGTGTTCTTGCTTGTGCTCTCAGCGAGATACGTAAAAGGGAAGCGCTGCTTATCCCTAGAAATAAAAGATAAAATCAGTAACTTATATTGAAATATAAAATATTTCCACTTTTATGTAGCATGCAGACATTTCGCAGCTCTTTGTTTTCAGTTAGTTGTTTATAAATAAATAAATAAATCTTTATTTGTCCTACCAATTTTAAAATATAGGTGTACATTGGTAAGAGACAAATTCCCTTCACGGCAGAAAATGCCAGGGGATTACCATAAAATGTGAATAAAAGAATGTTTAAAATATACAAGAAAGGTTAAATATACAGGAACAGATGAAATATAAACTGCATTACTCATCGCTGCATTTCTGTTTGGAGTCCTGGCAAATATAATACAATTTCATCTTAACATCACACCCACTGAATCAACTTGCTCGAGATATACATTATTCAATTGCGTACAGACAGTTCTTGACAGAAATTCCCACAACTACTAGGCAACAGTAAACCACACTGCGGTTTGTTTCCTATATTTCGAATCTTCTATGAGCCTTAGTAGGTCAATTCCGATATGTGTTAGGAACTGAATTGATTCTAACGCACTGGCGGGTATAAATCTGTCGGCCATCTTCAGTCTGTTGGTCTTCATTCTCAAGGATTTTGTACCTCTTAATGCAGATGGCGGGATGTGCCACTCATAAAACTGCCAGAAGCATGGTGATGATATCGTGCCAGTCATCATTTTGATTGTAGTTATTAATCGTTTCCAGGCAATGATGTCTGGTAAACGCTGAAGTTTAAGCTGTTCAGAGAGCTGCGTGGTTCTTAACTGTTGAGGGAGATGGTGCTTATGGTTTGCCCACTTCAGCAGCCAGAATTCACTCGCATATATCTCCTAATGTGGGGAGGGCTGACGCCCACAATTCTGCGCCATACAAAATGGCCGAATACACCGTGGTTCTTAAATATCGTGCGGTTGTTGTAGTCTGTTTCACGTGCAAGAGGTGCTGTTTTGTTGCCCAACGTAAGTAGTTCATTTTCTTTACAATCAGGTCAATATGAGACTTGAAAGTAAGTTTAGTATCAAAAGTTACTCCCAGGTCTCTATGCGTCTCAACAACTGGGATAGGTTTGCCATTAAGTTTCGGGTGTTCGAGCGTAGGCGATATTTTGAGCGAGTACACCATGATTACAGTCTTCTGTGGATTTAGGGCCAAGCCAAATTTGTCTAAGTATACGAATAAGTTCAGAAGCTTATAATTAATCTGGTCACTCAATGCCCTATTGGTCATGGACGGTTGGAATGGTGTTAGGATCTTAATATCGTCTGCATAAGTGCATACATAATCCCTACCTTTGCAGAACGGGATCATAATGGCGGTAAAGAGGAGTCCAGATAAGACTCCACCCTGTGGAACTCCTGCATGGAGTTGGCGTTGGGGGATCTGACTATCTGTGTGGTAAAAAATGACCGACAAGTAATTAGGGCCTGTAGGAACTTCAGCAAATTTCCTTTTATTTGGAAGGCATGTTGGGAGCAGATGAAGTAAGGCATGTACATCCAGACCATCGAAGGCTGCTTTTATATCGGCATAAATTATAGCAATTTCCTTTCTGGCTTGAAAAGCATTTAGTATTGCGGCTTGAACTGTGAGGAGGTTAGTAATAGTAGATCTTGCAGTTATTGAATAATGAATTTGTTGAGGCTGCCCAGCCAGTATCTGATTCGACAACTTTGGCAATAGAGCTTTCTCCAGTACTTTTAACAGGGTAGATGCAGTAGATATTGGCCTATAGTGCTCCACACGGTTAAGCTTTGTAATTTTCGCCATCGGAATTACAGCTTACTTATTTCAGTTCTCGGGGAAAACTCGGCAAGCAAGTATAGAGCTATAAATTGCTTGGAGTGGTTCAATTAGGTAAGGGCTGAGACACTTTACCATGAAGTGAGGGACTCCATCAACTCCAGCTGTGTTAGTTGGCATGAGGGAGTTAATACGCTGTTTCTTAGTGTTTTAGAGGTAGTTAATACGCTGTTTCTGTTAGTGTTTCTTTAGTGATAAGAACAGACTCCATCTCACTGTCAACTAATTGATCCCACTCAAACTACCTGACTTGAGACTCATGATATATGATAACTGCTGATTTATTATAATTGCCGTCAAAAAATAGTGGTTTTTTTTTTTTTTTTTATGTACTACCCCATCAAATTACCAGAAGAATAAGACTTCCCGATATGTAAGAAACCCTCAAGAAATTTAAACGAAATAACTCGTGGTTACTTAGTAATATGACGATGGATTAGTTAGTATGGAAAGAATTTAGTTCTAATTAGAGTTGTCTGCAATAGTGAGGGAAAATCAACGATGGCGGTTCAAGGTCATCCATTCGCTCCTTCTTTTCACTCCATATATCTTTCCACCCACATAATTCGTTGTTCTTAAACCAACGGTTCGCTGATGAACAGGGCCGGAGGAGGGTATTGTAAACGTGAGTGCAACGCGGGGAGAGAAGCTATCGAATGACCTTGAATTAACAATTTCTTTTCTCGTGACTACAGCGTCGGTGGTGTCATTAGCAATTCATGTTTTACTGTACGAAAAACAAGAGACAATTAATTAATTAGCAGCATAATTGTTAGTAATCCCGCAAAGAGAGAGAGTGTGCCCGGGGAAACAACGTCCTCCCTTGGGCAGCATAGTTCATGCGATGCATGATTATTGGTGCCTATGGGAACATCTCAAAGGTCTATATGTCCATGCAGCCTGCCTCAGTTGTGTTCAATCAGTGGTTGTTGACTGGAAAAATGCGCAGAAAAATGCAAAGTCAAACCAGAAAGTACGATATACATACACCACAACCAATTTTCCTCATCTTCAACGGAAGTTATTGTTATTTGGTTTTTTTTTTAGGAACATACCAACTAAAGCCACATTGCTCCGGGGATATGCGGTGGTCATTCCCTGACCTTTCCACATCCTCCGTATTTGGTGGGCACGGGCTCGAACCCCAGTCTAATCAAGAAGCGTGCGCTATGCACTACTTCTCCTGCCCACCTGGCTACGGAGGCGCCTTTCAACGGAAGAACCTGTGTTTCAACTCGTGTTCGTCCTCTGAGATAAACATTCTTCATCGCTCCTTCTCAGTTTAGTTTGCGCTGTAATTCAATTTCACTTGTAATCCATTTCCTTTTACTTGCTCTATTTTCTGAAAGCAGCCCTTCATAACTAGAATAACTGTTGATGACGAGTTTAATTTAGTCGATTCGTTCAGCTAAGGCGACCGCATAGTCATTGTTATTTCATGTTATTTCAGCATATGAAGTGGCTACTTTCAGAAACTAGACGAACTTTCATTTGTTGAAACCAGGAATAAATTAAAAAGAAAATAGACTATAATTGGACGCCCTCACTAAACTAGTAAGGATATCCAAGATCATATTATAGGACTTTGGTACAATGGCATCGCTTCCTTTATTCTGACAGGATATGGGAAAGAAGAATGCGTGACCCCTTCTGAACCTTCTTCCTTCATTTCCGGAGAAAGGTAAAAGCACAGTATAAAAGACATTAATGCTAATGTCTTTCTCTAATTTTATGAACTGAATTTGATGGTTACCAAGTAATCTTTTATACTAGATTTTATTTAAGACTGTTGCTAAGGGTAGTTGTGGGCACATCAGCTTCTGTGGCCATAGTGCATCTCCCAAGGTTTTTTGCAGTACTTTGATCCAAGCCCGAGGCGGGTTTCGAACCCGCGACCTTTGGGTTGCTGGGCAGGCACTTTACTCACCCGGCTAGCCCGGTCGGCGTTGCTAAGGGTATAGAAGCTGGGCTATTGTGTTGTCTATAGCACAACGTCAAGCTAACCCTTTCTCTGTACGTTGTCAAGGGTGTGCCTAATATAGTACAATAATTCCCAAGGGTAACCTACTAAAAGGAAGTAAAGTTAATCTTTGCCTCCAGCATTCTCATTAAGGAACACTTGGTATAGCTTTATCTTCGATCACGCGCTTTGTGGAAACTGAACTTAAAAGCTTTGGAAAAAGAACACAACATTAAAATGACAAACAATCAAAGTATCTGTGCAATTTGTAAGGTGAGGTCAACTGTATTTCTCAGCTGCCTTTTGTGCAAGAGGGGTTTTTGTAAGCCGTGCATCCGTACAGTGGTATGGAAATTGAATAAATAAGGGCGAAAAGTGGACATGCGATCTTTGTAACAGAAAGAGCATCATCAATGCAGATAACGAATCTGTAAATCCACGGAAAGTAGACGTCTTAGCCACTGACTTCGATAAATCCCCATCAATTACATCATTACCGCCTGCTCAACCTCCTCATGACTGTGCTATTAACGACAATGGAACCGAGATCGCATCTAAGGAGTCTAGCACACAAACCAGTACGCTCCAAAGACCGAAGATCAACCTAGACCAAGTAATCATCAATGATTTAATATCTAGAAGCCTTACAGACATTATCACTGAGCACACGAGAACTATCGCAGCCCGACAAACAGATAATTCAAGGATCATGTTAGGCAAGATGGAAAGAATTTCTGAAAGCTTCACTGACCTCTTCTCGGAAAACCAGTTCCTACGGCGCAAAACGTAGAGATCCTCCAAGAAGTATCCCAACTGAAAAGCCAACTTGAAGTATTTAAGAGCCCGACCGTGAAATGTACTGTAAGCCTTGGCTTACCAGTAATAAAATAAATAAATTTAATTAATAATAATAATAATATATACATTTAATTAAATACGCCAACAATTTAAATAAAATAGAATTGTGTATTTAATCGGTTAAGAAGGTACGAAAGGAGGAGGAGGAGGAGGAGAGAAATTCGCAGAAAAGGAAGAGAATTTTGACCCCAAGTAGGTCATGACCGTTTTTCCTGGAAAAAAGAATTAAGGGAAACCAGGGGAGTCCTTTGTTTTTTTTCGTTGTGTAGAGGCGTCGGGTGGTAGGTAGAGAAGTGAGGGTTGTGCACGTGGAAGTGTTTGGTAGAGAAATGGTATAAAACGTGAGGAAGGGATCCCGCTTTTGGGAATTAAAGCCGAAGTTCGTTAAAGAAAAGATTTCGAGGAGAAGGTACAAGAAAATAGATATCCAGATAAACAAATTAATTCGGCTGATGAATATTTAACAAGTGAATCTGAAAGTAAGTGGCCAAATTTTCTTTTATAATGTCTCCCGCGCAAAATTATTCGAACTAGAAGGAATTAGTACTAACTGGAACTCCCGGAAGGCATTGTGTTCTTAAGGAATAATACGGGTTACATAAGACGATTGTTAAGGAATATTATATGTTCATAAGACTATTGTTAAGGATGAATATATTAACTCATTAGAGCGCCGAGTTTTATGGAATTTGTATGAGTGTTATACTTGGAGTGTACGAGATATTTTAATAACTGTGTAGATCCCTCCTGCAAAGTGGAGTGTTGAAATATCCATGTTATTCAGGAAGACTGTATTTTAAAATGTATATGTTTCCGATGAGGACTGTGTCTTATTAAGAAAATGTAAGATCAAGACCTAGTAATATTATTATTACCTGTATATTAAATTGTTCTTTGATAGTAGCATGTGTCTGGAGTTATTTGTCTTCACTCTACTCTGTATCCTAAAAGTATTCTGAAGGGACATGGAGTTTTTCCATGCAGTCAGAGGCCCTATCATATTTAAAATGAAGTAGGACAGCAAATATTATACAGCAGTCCTTGCGTAAGAAGAAAATCTTTATTGTACAGTAAAGATACAGATACAATAATGTGCCCGCCACAGCCAGGAGGCCAGGGGCTTGACAATGATATGGGGTAATATAAAAATATGTACAGTATAAAAATTTGTACAGTATAAAAGATAACATAACAATTAAAAACGTAGCATTAGCCATTCAATAGATATGAGTATGTACATAGTTGTGAGGCAGACAGTACACCAAGGTATGTGCACGTTCATATGTACAAAGCACATATTTAAGCATATTCACAAAAGTCAGAATATTTCACAGTGCCAAATTGATGTTCGGTATTGCATTTTCTTGTGAAACAGTTCGTGGATTTGCCTGCGACGTGCCGTTATGCGCCTCATAGGAGATAGCAGATGGAGATATCAGTATGAGTATGAGTCGACATCAGGGGCCAAACAAAAGGGGAACAAGTTCGGCCAACGAGCGCCTGTAATTGCGATCAGAAGCGAATTTCTGGAGGTCAACTCCGATCATTAGCAGGGCTTGTACTGTAGGAAGTACTTGTCCAGGTAGGAATCTGTCACTGATCTTCAGCCTGTTCCGTTGTAGCTGAAGAAGAGGGGTGGCTCGTAAGGAAGGAAGTGGAACATGCCACTGGCATATATCCCAGAAGTCGGGGGAGTTGATTCTGCCAACTAGCATTTTGGCTGTGGTCACAGTTCTCCTCATGCTGATTATTTGAGGCAGCCGCGGGATTTGGAGTTGGTCGGCCATGCTGGTGGTCCTCTGCTGAGGGGGGAGTCGATGCTTGTGGGTTGCCCACTTCAATATCCAGTATTCACTGGCGAAGATGGGCTTCATGAGAGAAGGTATGCGGATGCCCATATTTCAGAGGCATACAGAAAGGTAGGATACACAATGGTTTCCAGATATCTGATTGTGGTTCTTGCGTCTGTGTTATGAAGAAGATGTTGACGGGCAATCCAGCGCATTCGGTTGATCTTGCGTAGAACACATTCGATGTGACAGTTGAACCTAAGGTTTGGGTCGAAGGTTACACCGAGATCTTTGTGTTTAGTAACACTTGGAATAACTGCACCCTGCAGTGAGGGTTGTATGGATGTGGGACACTTCTTCAGAGAAAAAACCATAATAACGGATTTTTGGGGGTTCAGTGAGACCGAAATGGTTGAGATGGCTAGAGAAAGCTGTGATCTTATTACAGATTTCCGATGTGATCACTCCTCTGTCGGCTGATGGTGGTATTTCCGTTAGGAACTTTATATCGTCGGCGTAGGTAATGACATCATCTCTGTTACACACAAACGGAATAAGGAGGGCGGTAAAAAGTAACCCTGATAAAACGCCACCTTGCGGCACACCAGCATTGATGGATCGGGTATAGCAGAGGTTACGATGAGTGAAGTACACTGTTCTGTTCCGGAGGAGCGAGTGCAGAAAAGCGAAAACGTCACCTTTGATCCGAAAGAAATTGGTTAGGAGATTCAGAAGGGCTGAGATGTTGAGGCTGTCAAAAGCAGCTTCAATATCGGCATAAACAACCGCCATTTCTGATTTGGCCTCAAATGCATTTAAGATTTCCGTTTGGACTGCCAGAAGGTTGGAGACAGTTGATCTATTAGGGAGAACATAATGGAGTTGTTTTGATGATTGTGGAAAAAGATGGCGTGTTATATGCGGAAGAAGGACTTTTTCCAGTAGCTTTAGGAGCGTGGATGCAGTGGAAATTGGTCTATAGTGCTTCGGCTGGCTTGGTAGTTGAACTTTAGGTAGTGGGGCAAGACTGTATTTGCTCCAGGATGCAGGAAACACTCTATGAGAGAGGATGGAGTTGAACAGGTAGAGCAGAGGATCAAGGATATATGGACTGAGGCACTTTACGATGAAATGCGGGACTTTATCGATGCCAGCGGTGCCTGACGGACGCAGCGAGTTGATGGCTTGACGAAGCTGCTGTCGATCGATTTGAATGGAAAACAGCTCATCATCTGGACTAGAAATGGGGTCTGGTTGGTAATCATATGGTTGTGTGATGTTGTCTTGGAATCTGGCTACATAGTTGATCCATTCAACTGGATTGAAATTGGAATCTGGTTCAGAGTTACGGGTATATGGCACTTTGCCTTTGGATAAGGTCTTGTCAGTATATTCTTTAATGGCTTGCGATTTCAGTCTGTTAAACAGTGCTCTAGCTTTGGAGTACTGAGTTCGGTCATATACTGTACCAGACTGTTTCCATTGTTTATGGAGGGACTGTTTGCACTTGAAACTGTAATTTAAGTTGTAATAGGTAAAAGTTGGCTTTAATCAGCCAGAAGAAACGTACCGCTACAGTGTCCCTTTGAAACCTGGCCGAGATATAGGACTCCCGTTTGCCTCTTCTCTGCCAACCAAAGAAATTAACAAAATCTCACTATTCAGTTACAGCGGCAGCCCAATGATAACCCCTGTCAATCAGTATGGCAGGACACTTAAAGAAAGTGATGTACCTGAACACCATTACACTCCCGCACTGACAAAGAACCCAATGCGGAATCAGAAAAAAACCTATGAAGAACCAATTGATAAAAGTAATGTTGAGGGTGAAAATCCCCCAGCTCATTCAATAGCTGGTCTAACACGCACACCTCGCCAAAGTGACACACCAAAACAAATCTCAGATGGATCCATGATTACACCTACTAGACATCCCAATTATGTTATTAAAAACTATCATGAAATCCATACGGAAGCCTATTGTCATACTAACTCTGGCCCACACTCATGGGCTGAGGTTGTCGCTAGGCGATCCCACCACATATCCAGAGGGAACACGGCTAAGGGAAATTACAAGAGACAAAGGTAGTACCGCAGACAGGAATAAACAAGAGATCCAGACGATCACATATAACTGGGACAGCTCCAACTAACTGGCTCCAGTACAGCGGGAAAGCAGCACATGGCGACCAACAACTCACTCGCAGAAGCCTGTTCATTTCACTACTGGTTCCACAGAACAGGTTAAAAATGGCATAAAAGAAAATCTAAACCTATCTGTTGATGTATCCATTTGGTCACAAAATGACTTTCCTATGCATCTTTTAGATTAGATTGCAACATAACCCAAGCTGACTTTTAAATGCTTTATTTGAATAAAAATAAATAGAAATTCTATATAATATCGCTTTTTATTACTAGCTTAAATTTTTCATTAATTTAAGTCAGAAATAAAAAAAAAAAAAAAACAGAAAAGAAAAGAAAGAAGTCAGCCTTGAAGGGATATGTCAGTATTGTTTTCGGCCAAGCAACCTAAGATAGTTTTGATACCATGTCTGCCTATTATGTGACACGAATTATACTTTCGATTCAGAAATGCGTTGGTCGAAAGTAGGACACTAATATATCGGCTTAATTGTTGAGTCATCTCTGCAATCTCGTTTGTGCAGGGGAGGATTATAACAAGCCGTGCCCAGGAAATGTGGAATGCCATTACGCCATCCGTCCTCTCCCCACACACTTTTTAAATCTCTGGCCTTCGCAGAGTTCTTTGCTACACACACAAAGTACCCAACGCGGAGATGGGGAAACCCCTTGTGCCGTCAGACAACTAACACGCTTTGCACTTACGCTATAGTTCACGACCGAGCAAGCTCAACTGATTCTTTTCAAAGGTCTTGATATGGGGTTCCTAAGAGCTTCTTCAAGGATTCTTGAATTTAGACACATAGGCTTGAGAGGAGTATACAAAGTGATAGCGCAAGCAGATTGTTCCAAAATTTTTGATTTATGCTAGCTATCATTCGTTTGATGATGGTAACCAGGATCATAAAAATAAATAAATGAATAAATAATAATAAATAAATAAACCGCAAGACTAGATCCCATCAGAAATCTTAATTTGGTTGTGGTTGTCATCACACTCACTTCCAAATTAGTGCTAGTTTTTCAACTTTTCAATTCATCACCCTTATCAAGAAGTTTTCTCTTGAATATCATTGAGTCTGTTATTAAGATGATTTGCTTCACTTTGCATTTGGATGGATTAATTTTAAGATATCTGTCCTATCAAAATGACGCTGATCACCTGAAAGATCAATGAATCATCTGGAATGTCAATGGATCATCTGGAAGATCAATGAGAACATCATTTGCAAGGAAAGCGCCTTTATTCGGTATGATTCTGAACATTTTCAATGATAGCAAGAAACCAATTTCTTCCAGATTCTCAAAGATGTAATCTATTGTAATCATAAAGAGGGAGACAGCTAAAACGTTGGAATACACCTGTGGTAATTTCAAAAAGGATCAGTTTACCGGAGTTAGAATTCATGAGTTTGAATATAGGATTGATTGACTTGATTACTGTTATTTATTATTTCTCATTATTATTAATTATTACTATTAATTAATATTATTATTTATTAAAATTTACTCATTTTTTTGTATTTTCAATATGTTTAGTCAATCTTGAAACTTCTCTATGAAACCCAAAGCCTTAAAGCCATGAAGGGTTAATTTGGGACTATGTGTGGTTGGTTAATCTCTCTCAACAATCTTATCGGTAATCCCATGGTCTCTGAGGAGGAACGCTTATTATGGAGTAGAAGGCATTAGCAAAATCAATCAAATTAAGAACAAGATGTTGCTACTTATAACCAAATACAGAGAATGCGGAAAGGTCAGGAAATGACCACCGCATATCCCCGGAGCATATGGCCTTAGTTGCGAAAGCCAAATAACAAACAAACAATTGCTACTTATGTTACCATCTATTAACTATTAAACACAAGGTATCCGTTCTATTGTATTTCCTCCAAGAAATCTGCTTGAATTTTGCACAGCAATTATTCTGTTGCCTGCTTCTAATGGAATTATTGTAGTAGTTTTATGTGATCCTCCTTCTTTGGGATTGAGATGATAACGCTGCTCTTTGGTTGCTCTGGTGACAAAGATAAATCTCGATTCCTAGTTGAGACTTGACTTTTCAAACTATATCTAATTTATCTTAATAGATGCAAAACTCGAGGCCACTATGAATCAACATACGTTGAAAACGTTTAATAACATATAATAAATTATTGAATCTTGGAAATAAATTATATTATGAAACGACAAGTAGATTTCGTAAATGTTAATATTAAATAAACTTTCGAAAGACATTGAGAAATTATCAATTTATGAATTAATTAATTAGCGAAATTTAAATTTCAACAATTAATAGTCATGGGTTAAATAACGACTGTATTAATGTAACCCATAACCTCTAGTCTTACCCCTAGTCTTCAAAAGTATGTTAAAATTGTGTTTTCGCATTCCTGAATGCGAATTCTTCATTTTTTTTTTTTTTTTTTTTTTTTTGTTCCTTACCAAGTAAAGAAAATTGCGTATTTTAAAAATAAGTACAAATACTTAGCAATATATCACTGATGAAGAGAAAATTTTCGTAATTATCCCTGAATAATGTCATAAAAGCGTAAGTGAAATTTCTTCGAACATAAAGTTATCTGAAATGTGAACATTTATCTTTTAGAATTAAGATTTCTAATGAGATAATTTTTATCCACTTAATTTAAATAAATGAAAATATTGCATTTAATTCAATTTTAGAAAAAAATTAAAGAAAATCTGTGGAAAAAGAATTTATCAAGTCAGTTACGGCGTTTCTTTCTTGTTTTTGTAGGTTAGAGTGCTTTAAAGTCTAGAGTCGCAGTCTTTATCGAATACGTTTTCCAGAACTGAATGAGACGATTCCCTTTCTTGCCTCAGTAAATTTGAACGCTACACTGATTTTTAGCAAAAAAACTAGAACTTGCAATTGCACTACGAAACATACACCCACGTGGTCGTCACGTACGACCACATGGGTGCATTTTTAAACAGCGTGTAAGTGGCAATCACAAATAAAAAGGTAAATGGTTTGCCAAATCATTGTCATTTTTAACTACAAGTACAGATATCACCTCTGCGTGCTTTTGTTTTAGCTCTGTATATTTTCCTAAATTTTTTGAAAGCCAATATTGCCAATTTCCTTTTGTCGTTTACAGATTAATAGTAAACTACAGAAACGGTTAAAAGAAACTGTCATATTACGGCCACACGAGAACTAACTCATCTGCACAGGTGTAATATGTCCATAAATTGCGAGTGTTCTTTGGTCGAAACCAAAACCTACGAGCCCCGTACTGCCCCAGCAAAACAGGGCCAGTAAAGGGGTCCTAGATTTGTTTCGACCAAAAACTGAAGTTTCCAGGTTTTCGGTCGAAACAAACTGTGGAACAGACAAACCATGCTGTCACGAATTTCCGAATAAAGAGGATCCCCTTGTGTATAAATTGTAAGAGGCGCGAAAGAAACTTTCAGCTACGAATATAAAAGAGTGTGGGGGTGAGGAATGTCTTTACTTCTTTTTTTGTGATTTTATTTAATATTAATATTAAGTATTCTTGTTTTGTTCCCTAATAGATATATAGACCCCTTGTCTTTATCCCCACTTACACATCTGACTTTGGATTCACGGGAGAATTTCAGGTTCAAGGGAACTTCTCAATTACGTATAATTCCTTTCGAAAGACTGAGTGCTCAAGAATGACAAACTCACTAATTAATATATAACATAGTTTATTTACATATATATATATACAACATGACAAAGTGATCAAAACTCAAGCACATACTAATATTATTCAAACTTGCCTATGTAGCATCAGATATATATGCAATTTAGTACATTGGGTTTACACTAGAAGGGTTATTTCTTTCTACACAAAAAACTTAATATCCTTACAGAAAACTGCTTTAGTTTCTTCTTTCTTCACACATGAACAATAAATACTTAAAAGGTTTAGTTAACACCCTTTCTCCTAAGTAAGTCAAATTATTACCTTATAAATTGATTTAGGAATTTCCCTCTTAACTTCTGATTTATTTAGAGTCCCCCTTTTGTCTTGGGGAATATAATTTCACAAACTTTCTCTAATCAAGGTAAATCGTACATTTAACATCAATTTCTGGACTAATGCTTGTCCCAAGGGTTAGCTACATTCAGAAGGCTGTTCCTTTCTCTGTATTTCTCTATCCCTCCCTTCCAAAATATATCATATATATATGTTAGACAATAACTAATAACACATATCAAATTTCTCTCTTTACCTTTCTACATATGTCTAATTATACATTAATCAAAACCATAACTATCATTAAGCACCCCTTTCCTTCCCTTTAGTTCTTTTCTCAATTTCCGTAGTTATAACCGTCAAACTACAACTATTATTTAACTTATCTCTACATTATATATATATATATATATATATATATATATAAACGTTCTACTTAATTGGATGCTAGGTTTCCTACAGTCCTTTACTTGTGAGGGAGAATACTATATAACTAGTCATTTACTTAATTTTTACGAACCGAACTTCTCTTTCTTGGGGCCTTCCGCTCCTTGTTTGGGACTGTCCTCATCGTTTGCCAAGGGCATTCATCTTAGGGGCTCCAGGGAATCTTCGTGCGGGTCACAATTCTGCTACTCTGCTTAAACTCACTGTTCAGTCTGTACTGGGCTGGCACTTTGTCGTACGGTCCTACTACGACTGCTATCTTTCCTTCTGCGGCCTTTCTCCACCTAATCGGGCTACTTTCCATTCGCTACCTGATTCCGTCTGATGGGGTTACTAATTCTGTGGCTCCACTTCGTCTGATCGGGCTACTAATTATGCGGCTTTGTCCTTCTGGTCGGGCTACTTTCCATTCGCGGCTTTGCTCTGTCTGATCGGGCTACTAATTCCGCTTACGACCTTGCTCCATCCTTTTAAAAAACTCATTCACAAGAAGAAAATTTCACAGGGCATCTCTCTCTCTCTCATTTCTCCGCCCAATCTGTTCAACACTCATTTACACTAACACTCACAAAAATCTCAACTCTATCCCTACTAACTCATTCTAACTCCGACAAATACCTCAACTTTGTCTCGCACTAAACCATTTTTACTAACACCGACAAAAACTCAACTTTGTCTCCTCTTTCACTCCCCCAGTTCTCTCGTTTTGCTCATCTCAATTCTGTACCGCTCCTAATTCAGGCCCACCCTGGTTCAAGGTCTTAACCAATCTTTTCATTTTATCAAACCTTTCTCACTGCCCTATTCGCCCATGTTATCCTTTCCCAAGCTGTCCCTTCAGTGCTCGATCCAACCTCTCATTTTAATGAATTTGTAAATTTCTCAGGCTGCCTGTTTCTTTGAAGTCCGCCGCCATTTCCGCAACCCTCAGGTTCCTTAGCACCTTTTCTTCATAAGATCCACAAAACTTACCATTACCGACAGCCAGACTCCAGTTTTAATTCTAATCCGAGCATTTGTCAAGTATCCACTTCCCATCTCGTCTCCAGATGTTACCGATCAAAGGAATGTTCCGACAAACTCGGTCTACTGCCGTATTGTTCTTTCAGAGCCACCAATTTTCACACCAACAGCCACCCGTTGTTTTGGTTTATTCCCGTGTGCTCGGAGCTGAAGTGTAACCCATCTGCTACTAGTCTTTTCTCATGCTTACATCTTTACTATTTTAGTGTGTACAAGCTTTTTAGAAAAAGCTTGTACACACTAAAATTGATAGAGAAAATCAATCTAGTTCTACAACTAAATATTTTACGAATAAATTGCGAACATTCCAGAGTTGTAGCTGATGAGATAATGGCATCTGCTGGGGAGAATTCTATTGATATTGCAGTAATACAAGAACCGTATTCTGTTAAAATAAAAAAATTGGAAATCTAAAATAAAAGCAAGGGTAATTTAACCGGTATCGGTTAATCCAAAAACTTGCATTATTGTTTTTAAACAAATGATCGATGTTACACTGATCAACACGCCTTGCTTTGCATGTGCTACTTGTGGTCTAATAACATACTCGTACTATTTTGTAGTTTTATTTAATCTCTCTATATTGTCCTCCTAGAGAGAATTTTAATGACTCTTTTAATTACTTGGAATATGCTACTACACTTATAGGTCATAAAAAGATTCTTATAGCCTCAGATGTTAATGCCAAATTGAGCTTATGATATAAATAACAACCCAGATTTTCCAGGTCGTAATTTAGAAGACTTTTTAATCAGTCGCAATTGAACATGTGGGTAACAGACCTAACCAGTATACAACCTATAGTACCTCAACAGGCGATTCAAATATATATGTTTAGTTGGTTTCCTCATTTTTGCAACTCTGATATCAGAATGGTCAGTCATTACACATTGGACTTATTAGCGATCATCGTGCGAGAGTTTATTTTGTTAAATCAACACACTGGTACATGTTCATTCTCATCACATCCAGAATTGATTAGATTTTCTCTCAGAAAAATTAACTGGACAAATTTTTAAGACACTGTTAATTTGGATTTTCCGAATCCACCGGAATTATTTTGAAATAAAACGGCTGCTGAACTGACAAATTACATTCAGGAATCTTGAATAAAAGAATCATACATGTCGACATATAAGGAGAGAATTATAGATAGACTTTGTTTGTTCTTGGTGGTTCAGTGAACTATCTAATTTCTGTTTCACAGCTCACTGTTTAGTGAATTGTGAAAACAGATACATGCGGATCGGTGAAGATACTAACTGCATTGGCCTTTTACTGAGGTTGAGCAGTTACATACAAAATATATTAATATTAAGAATACTTATACAAAAGCAATCATAAATACTCTCTCACTAATTCAATTAATTTTGTCTCACTGCTCGACAAAATTAATAGATCAAAACGTTTTTCATGAATATTTTATTGCGAACAGTGTTGCCGAAAGCGAATACTTGATATAACAGACATCCTGGCATGCAAATTCCGAGTATCCAATAGAAATCGATCTACTACCTTACAGAGGATCGCATTAACAAACGTATGCAAATTATTCATACCAGTAAAAACACGGGACCACATCACTTCATTCCCGTTTTTTTGGCTTGTTCAGTGGGATAGCCACATTTCCAGTACTTAGGATGGCAAGTCATCTCTTTTAGATGATTCTTTGAGATGGCAGGCCGTTGGAAGACTCGAAGCCTGGCAAATGCAGGCGGAGGTAGCACGTTGACTTAATGTGTCATGCAGCTTTGTCTCAGCACAACGAAAGCAGTTTCAGGAGACAGGAACTAAAAGAGCTGGCTAAGGTCACCCGAGGACTACATCGACCAGAACAGACCGCTATCAGCAAGACAGTTGATGACAGGACATCGGGAACCGATGTCCTGTCATCAACTGTCTCTTGAGGTTGCTGCGGTGAAAACATTTCCAACCGGACTGTGTTAAGAAAGCTCAACTCAAGTGTACTCTACGTAAAGAAGCCAGTGGTTTGTATCCCATTAACCCCAAACCACCACAGAGCTGGTCGAAACTGGTTCCATGAACATATGACTTGGAGCCCTGACAAATGGGTTACAGTTCTGTTCTCGGATGAGTCCTGTTTTAGCCTACAAACAGATTCTGGACGTTATTTCATCTGGTGAAAACGAGAAATGCTGTACCATCTCTCCAACGTTAGAGAAAGGGACACTTAGGTGGAGGCGGTGTTCTCGTTGGGCGGAATATTGATCAATGGCCATACCCTCTTTATGTTTTTGAAAGGGGTACCGTAACTACTCAGAGACACCAAGAACAGATCCTCGAACCCTATGTGCAACTTAAATGAGAAACTGTATAAGTTCGGATTGAGCGATACGCCTCCCTTGTTTTGTGGAGAAGACGATAGTTGGAGTCATGTTTGTGGAGAGGCCGATAGTTGGAGTCATCAGGAAAGAACTTGAAACTACTGTGGGAACAATATCTCCTGGTCAAGACACTAACGTATTGAAACTCCCTTTAATCTAAATGCTCTCATTTGTTCGCCAATCAGGTGTTTAAAAGGCGGAAATTTCTGCTGAAACGAATGCCTTTGGATAGTTCTAGTGTGTTTTAAATTTTTTGAGTGGATAGTTAATAATTTATATAAGGAATGAGAATATGTATAGTATAAAAACTTTTGAAGAGAGTGCATAAGAGTTCAGTGGAGGGAAGTGTTAAGAATTTTATGATGGAGTTCTACTCTCTACTTTCTTTTATTTTCAGTTTTATTTTTATTTCCCTCAATTCTCTTTTCTTTCTTTTTCTTTTTTTTTTTTTTTTTGTTGTTGTCTGATAAACTGAGACCCAAAGCGTCCTACCTGAAACTGACCCACCTTCCGGTGGTGTGGACGAGTCTCAGAAGCAGCCTTCCAAGTGATTGCTTCTTCTGGGTAGCCAAGCGGCCAGCACAAAATAACAAAACACGCATTAACTACACTACATTGGTCTGAAACTTAATGAAAAGAAAACTGCCCAAATGACCTTCACCAACAAAAATAAGATAAACGGAATTACAATCTTTTTGAACAATACCAGAGTTCAAAGAGCCACCGCACATGTTGACCTTGGCCTTAAGTGGGATGAAAGATTAAACACATTAGGAAAAAGACATACGCAGCACTCTGGACCACTAGACAGGAACTTACCGGTCTCCGAAGCCCTCATCTTATGAATCAATACATCCTTAAATGCGTTACACCAATCCGTTGTACGCATCGACTATCTGGTCATCGGCCCCCGAGAACAACATCAAGGCCTTCTTAGGGGTGGAATACTGGGGCCTGAGATGGCTAAATAGGATCGCAGGGAAATCGTTTACCATTTCAAGAGTGGTCTTGTATGCCAATCTGGACATCACACCCTGGAAGTATATCATCTTAACTAGAAACATCTTACCTCTGGCAAAGCTACTAACGAAGAGAATAGATGCGCCGAAAGTTGGAAATGTGATCACTCGCCCTCGGATGATACGACCGAGAATAAATAGGGAAGAATTCCCTATCTCAAGTGCGAATTGACTCAGTTGGACTCTCTGGGGAGATTCTTCCCAGCAAATACTGTTAAGTTATTTAATAATTTAAACATAGATCCAGAGAAACTATGTACAGACAAAATGTATAGGACAGAAATCTTTGATAATGTGTACCGGCAGGTGCAAATATAATAAGAAAACTAATTTAATAATTTATATAATATTTAGCTTTTACCAATTATTTAGTAATTAATTAAAACTACTTAATAATTAATTTATTAATCACATGCTCTGTGTTTTTTCATTTCCAGATTCTGTAAATAAGTTCATGTAAATATGCTTGTAAATACTGAAATAATGTAACCACATCCTCTAGCTACATGCTGTGACACCCAGGAAAGAGAAATAAACAGATAATAATAATAACAACTACACAAACGTAACACCCCTACATGTATGGCCTATTTTTAGAGAGTTTTTGTAAAATTACAGTGATACGAGCCGGATTTGAACTGACATTCTAGGAGCCGTCCATAGTAATAATATATGTCCACATAAATATTACGAATCGCATAGTATTTCATATTCCTGTATTTCACTAATCCTCATTTCATATTCCTGAATTGTGCCACTTTTGAGAACGGTTTTAATTGTATTTCATCGTGCAAAAAAAAAAAAAATAATAAATAAATAATAAAAAATAAAATAAAAATAAGTTTGTTTTTATATTTAAAAAAATCAAGGTTCTCCTCCCAGAATGTAGCTAAAGCAGCGTCTTTACTAGCCATAGTCCTCCTTAGTTCAGGCATTCCTTTGAGGAACTAGGCCAATTTAATGGCGAACCCAGGTATATTTTTAGTCAATAGGCTGAATGAACTAAATTTAAAAAAAACACACAGGTGGTATACTAGTGGTTATTCAAAGAGAGAGAGATACATTTCATGTAATTGAATAAAGCTTATTTTACTATAATCTTTGAATGTTTATAATGTTCATGGATAAAAGTGTTCCAGAAAGACCATCTGGAACACTTTTATCCATGAGAATTCTTATTATCATTAAGACGAAGATTTGATTAAGATATATTTCTTGCCTGCCAGTTTTTCGAAGAATAGATTTTTGATTTGCTATTCCCGTTAACGTCAGCAATGCCACTGACCTCTACAACTGCCCTATAAGCGAAGACTAGAAACACGGAAAGAAATGCATGTAAATATAAAGCGTGGACAACACAGCAGAGACAGTACACCAGACAACTAATTTTTCTTTGAAGGCTGAGACTAGTGGCTGATTTAAGATAGGGCTAATATGACCGTAGTCCATAGGTGCCGATCCCCGAAAATATTATTTTGAGTTAGGAATAACGGAATTTATATTTAATTTTAAAAAGATGGCTTTCACTGCTATTATCTAAATTGGTCATTTGAAAAGCTCCAGGATTTTGATAATAATTTAATAAAGATAATGTACTTTTATAAAGTAATTAACATTATAATAAAATTAAATTATTAAAAAATTTATTAAAATGATGAAAGTAAACAGACATCATTCTGCCATTTGGCCATAGGAGTCAAAAATCCTAGTTATGCTACTGGGTGAAATGAACGGTTCGAAAGAAAAGTAGAATTAACTTACACTTGCTGAAATTGAGCAGTCTATAGAATCCTGAGAATGACTTCCGAATATTATTTTATAGAAATAAAAGTTCTACAAAAAAAAAAAAAAAAAAAAAAAAAAAACGATTGTAGAAAATCGAATTAACTTCGAAAAATCGGTATACGACATAATGAGCAGCAGCGGATTAAGGTCGGTTGAGGCCCCGGGCGCAGAGAAAATATTGGGCCCCTTAAAAAAAAGAGAGAGACAGGGAAAATAAAAATACATGTTAACCATTTTTTTAAATAAGTAAAAAATATTATGTACTATTAATGTTTTATTTCCAATAAAACTTGAATATATGTATAATATAATTAATAATAGCATAATAATAATCACAAAGTTTTGAACTAATAGTTGAACATATTAGTTTAACTAATTTGTTGGGGTTTTGCGTTGGGCCCTTCAGAAGTCGGGGCCCAGGGCGCGCGCCCGGTGCGCCCGCCGTTAAGTCCGCCTCTGATAATGAGTCAAAAAGCTAGAGTATCATATTGTCTCTAGAAGGAAGGAAAGAAACGAGTTGCACATAAAAGAGAATGACAGCGTACTTTAAGGACGTAAAGACTATAAGAAGTCATGCAAGCAACAAAAACAAATGCTCCTAGCAAAAAACTTAAATGCAAAATTCGGATGTTATAAACCGCACCTATAATTCTAATTCAATTTCAGTGTGGTTGGTATCTAATATACCTATTAACCGACAAAAGAGAAAGTGGTTCTTTCGTATCCAAGCAATGAACCAGAACGAAATCTTTCGGGAAGTTCGGAAATAGGAATAACGCAAACTATTAGGTCAAGGAAAACAGGAACCCTTGTGAAATTACTTGTGAAACTCTAGTGGATAGTTACTTTAGAAGGTATTGACCTAAATAAGAGTAAAAAAGAAAGAAAATCAGAAAGTGAAGAGAATCTGTTAAAGTTGTTCACATCAATTAGAATCTAGCTTATGTGCAGTGAGAAAAAATATAGACGTCTACGAAGATAATTAGGTGATAAAGAATATGGAATAGAGAAGAGTTTGAAATAAATAGAAATTATTTCATTACATACAGTATTTGAATAATAGCGTTAGTGATATGCAAATACTAAGAAGGCATTTTTCCTATATATCTAAAGTTTATCATAAATGAAAGAGCACTTTACATAAACAGAATAATATATTTATTCTATTAATTAATATTCTATATATAATATTCTATAATATATATATACAATAAAATATTTATTCTTTTTACGTTCTCTTTTCTTTTTGAAAGACATGGCTAATCATGAAGCGAAAGAGTTTTGTTTAAAAAAATACGAAAAGATTATTTGTTTTTCTTAAAAAAGGTTTAAGAAAAACTAATATAAAAACAATATTCTAAGTAAGCAAAACGAAAAGTGGAAATAGTTAATATCAAGGTTTTTTTTTTTTTAATGGCGCGAATTGTTGCTTTTATTTATACATGCACAATATAGCTTTCCTTGTGGCTGAGGAGATCTAAAATTAAAAAGTGAGTACCGTATATTCCGGCGGATAAGTTGACCTATATTTTAGCCTTAAATTCGTGCTTAATTGGATATTAATCGGTAATCTTTCGTACCTTGCTAGTGGTATATTACCATAAAATCTGCATTAAGAATAAATAAAAAAAAACATTACGAATAAATAATAGAAATTAAGAACCACTGTTCACTTTGTAATTCAATAATTTCTTCTCTTTCTTTTAAACATTTACATAATAACATTTTAATACACTGCACAATTAAATATACTGGTATTAATTCATTTCTTTCTGACCCTCATACGCCTTTAATTCAGCGTTTCGATCAGTTTTTAATGCTTCAATGGTCGACTTATACGCTGGAATAATACAGCAATTCTAGCTAAAAATGTTAATTGTTCAAACGCTCCAATAGTTATTTATAGAGGGTATTGATATTTATAAGCAAACCGTTTCAGAAAGTTGTTAAAGTCCCTTTTAAAACTCTGATTAATATAAAACAATTAGTAACAAAACAAACGTCAAAGAATTAAGAACTTACAAATAAGAAACACCGTGTCAAAATCAAATCTGATGATTATTGAAACTAAAATTCATATTACAGTTTATTTCTATATTCATCTTTATCCCTGAAAAAATAGTGTTCCCCAATCATTGATAGAACAGTGTTCCTTTATCCCTGATAAAATAGTGTCAGAGACAGTACAAATATCAAAGATGCCAATAAGAAAAATAACTGCAAATCAATATTTTATTAGAATGAAAAATAAAATCATTAAGAAAATGTAAGAACTAAGAAGAATAACAAATCATTTCTGCATTTTTTTAGTTAAGCAGTTAGGTATTGAAAATCTACGAAAGTAACACACCAAGTGAAAAAAAAATGACGGTGATCTTTAATCCTTTAATGATCATTTTTGAAAAAAAAGAACTTACCCAGGGAAACTCCTGATAACATGGCAGCAGCAACCAGGGCTCCAACCGAAGCTCCGGTAGTTTTATTGTTCAACACATTTGGAGAATGCTGGCGGAAGCAGGCTGCTACCCCAATGTGGTATATACCCAAATAGCCACATCCGGCAAATGAGAGGTTCATTTTCGCATGAGGTCAGGTAAAAATGAAACTGTATTGTGATGAAAAGAAAAGGTAATTTGCATCTCATTCACTGAACATGCTACTCTACGTTATCCGATATTTCCATCTTCCGTCTTTCGTGATGCAGTGAAACAACAAAGTTTGTCTACACAGTTAAGTCATATATGGAATCCTCATTAACAGGTCTCAGTATATCCGATCCATTAAGAAAGGTACCACAAACTGACTAATATCCCTGCCAGCTGAGGCAACACCATTCGATCTGGGACAGGAAAGTGTACCCCCTCCAACCGGTGCGGCAAATTATAACGGAATGATGACGGCTACTTCCGTGTTGCCATAGAACGTGAGATGACGTCATTTTGTTACCAATGATCCCTCTCTTCGGTTTTGCCAACTATCAGTCAGTGACCCCTTTTGGACTCCAAACTGCCAACAGCGGAAAGTAATCTACCCTCCCTCTTAACGGCCGTGCGGTTCTGATTTCTCCCGTGAAAGTTTCGTATTGTATTACAAAGAATGCGTCGTAATGTTGTAACTATAGCAGCAATAGAGGAATGAGGATCTTTGGCATTGTGGTAGAATAGAGATGCTGTTTCATGGAACTTATCATGTCAAAAGCGTTTGATTTACAGAGGTGCAGTATATCCGAACAGGCATTGACATAATATATCTTTGCAGCCTTCATTTGATTACTACAGTATGAGGGTTATAAATGTTTGTAAGGTGCGTTATATTAATCTATCGATTATATGCTAATGAAAATTGGAAATTCAGTGTGTAAAAGTTTATGTCATTTGATTTGAAGCATTAATTAAACTACACCCAGAAAGTAAGGCCTTGTTGGGTGGGGACCTATTCTCCTATGAACTAAATTTGTGTAGAAAGATATTTCGACAAAGACTTGAGGAACATTGAGATGTGGTACATACAGTTTTTTCATACTCCTGCGCCTGCCGCTATCGAAAGTTGAATAATACAATTGTTAGTAACCCATTGACGTGATTTTTTATTCCGAAATTTAATTTTATTTCTTTGGCTTTAAATAGATAATTTTAATTTTCCATAAATCAGATTTATGGAACTAAAAGTCTCTGGTGGGCAGATTCCCCATATGAACTAGCCACTTTAATGAGAATTTGTTTGAACGAACCATATTGGAGAGGTAGAGAAGCGAGTCAAAAATGTGGGAAGAATCAGGATATATGGACCACACCTCATAAATTCAAGAATCCAGAAACACAGTGATATTTTGTTAGACAGAATGTAAATGTGAACTTGCAGTCAAATAATTCGCATTACTTGAAAGAGTACAGCGACCTCGTGTCAATGCGTTGAAGTCTTTCTTGAGAGATATAAAGCGAATTGCGTTATTTGGATTTTAAATAGAAACTGTGTCAAGAGAAACATTTCGGTATTTGTGTTCTCAAGAACCATGTCGAAACGGTAACAATACCGAAGGTGCTGCATGACCAACGTTCTTCAAGTCTGTATTCAAGCGCACTTGTATTTATTCAACCTTAACTTTTTAAAAGAGATTTCAGAGATTTCAGTTATTATTTTAAGGATATTTCCTTAAACTTTAATTTTAAACAGTAATTCGCGAAAAATTGACTGACTGACTACAATATTTGGACATTATTCAATCGCTTTAATTTCCTTTATTCAGCTTTGGACTCACACCAACAACTCATCAATTTGGGTTATTGCGTTCTGGTCCTCCAAATAGGATCGGCTCCCGGAAAAGCTTCTAGGAAAAATGTCTCGAGAAAACTGACGATATTCTGCTGCCGTTTCAATGGTAATCAGTAAATCCCCTTAATTTTAACAAGCGTACTTCGGGATACCGGCAAATCACAGTGAAAAAAGGAAACATGAGCTCCACTTATCAAGTCAATCAAGAGTCTCACAAGTGATGGAAATCCCCCACATCTTGTTCTCCGCTTTCTTTCCACTAGCATTAGAACCTTTCATAGCACAAAACTTCAAACAATTTGTCACTTATGCAGATAATATGAATTTTTTTATTGAATCAATAAAAATACTGTATTAAATAAGCAAATAATCGGAGAAAAGAACTTGAGATATACTTGGACAGCATTGGATTACGCCAAAATGGAAATAAGACAACAGAAATGGTCTTTAAAAACAAGAGAAACAAATATAATATATCAGTGCTGGCGAATGGCATCTTAGCCCAAAAATTAACCTTACGTGGAACTGGGACTCAAATGGGATGAAGGACAAAGTTTCATTTTGCATTTCGAGTACATAAGGAAAAAAATACTCGCATCAGAAGCTCATGAAATAGTGTATTAAAAACAAAGGTGTCGAACCCATCCCATGATAAGCACCACAAATTTAGTCGTCTCTAAAGGCAGTATCAGAACTTTTCTTGGCGTGGAATACTGGCTCTTGAGATGACTTGATAGAATCACAGTTTAGCCTTTCACATCTCACGGGCTGTTCTGTACAGCAATCCGGCAGTCGCACTTTGGAGTCTGCGCTTGTAGCACAGTGGTATCGTCACCGTCCTCCCCACACCGGGTGGAAAAGGCCCGGGTTCGAATCCCGTCGATGACCCTAGGAACTTTAATGGGCTTTTTTTCACTCCGTGGCTGAGTTAGTCGGTCTCAGGAGCAGATAGCAAGGTTTCCCCTCAGAAACTGGGGTTTTTCGTCCAGCAAAACAGACAACTCGACCATAGAACACACGCAATTAACAAACATAAGACACACAGCACGGTAGATGAATTTAATTATTCGGGTGGCCTAAATATAATAGTTTTTTTTTTTTTTAGTCGCACTTTGGAGACGAATAATAATAATAACGAGAAACATCTTTACAATTTCCCCCATTCTAACTGAAAGCAGAATACTGGGAAAAAAAGAAGACTGAAGCAGAGATGTCATACAGTAGAAGAACAATTCTAAAGTGTTATCAGTCAATTAAATAGCCTACAAAAAATTTTTTGTGCGAATCCATTAATGATGTTCAGTAACCCGAACATTGATCCTGCACAAGCGAAACATGTAGGGAAGAAGTTTTTGAAATGCCTTTGACTGATCTAGATGGTGGTTCTTTATGCTGCTTTAGTCTGGACGACAGACGGAGGGGATGATGCCAAAAGATTGGCTGGAACTGCCTAAGCACAATAACAATTACAATAACAAATTAATGTAAGTTACTGTGTAACTTACAAATGTGTAATGTATGTTGTAAATCATGAATATGGTTATCTTAATTGTAATCGATGTACTTTAATAGTTAATCCAAGATGGATTCCGGAGACTGAAGTCATCTGACAAATTAGTACAACATAATTTGAGGTCGTATATTACTCGCAGTGCATTCTCCAGTTGTGCATTTTTAAAAATAACCGATGAATGTTGAATCTGCAACCTTAAATTTTAGTTGGTCAACAATAAGAACATTTGGCTCGTATATATACTTAATTAAAAATTGACTTCGCCATTGACCGCATTGTAGATTCACAGTGGTCTAGGAATAAACTGTTATTATGAAAAATGTTCAAGCGATCTGAAATCGGTAAAATAGAGGAAACGCTTTGTGAACCTCGTTTTATCACGGTATTTCACTATAAGATCTTATCATATCAAATAATATAATTGCGGACCGTGGGAAAAGGACGAAGTGCAGTATAATAAGTGAAGGTCAAGTAAGCGAAGCGAAGAAATTGATAGGTGGTCACTCCAAAGTGTACACAAACATGTTGTAGTTACACAAATACAAATTTTGCCCATAGCAGCAGTGAAAGCTTATATGTACGTCAACAATTGTAGTTATGTGGTTTGTAATAACAATACGTGTCACGAAGAACTGCAAATCACTCCTGGAAATTTCTAGAAAATATTTCTATGTAACACGCAAGATATTTCTTAAGTATGATTGTAGTCCTTTGGGATGGGGGTTGACCTCTTTTTCCCGAGCTATAGTAATACGAAGTGTGTGGTCCACTTCACGTGCATGCAGTGATTGTGTAAAACATATTGCAGGTTAAATAATGTACTGGTATTTCATTCATATTTTTGACTTTGGTAAAGAAGAGTGTTGCAATGGATGCATACAATTGACTAATCTCGCTATGCTCACATTCCAAAAAAAAAGAGACCACTTTAGTTCCATTTCTGTTAAGCATGCAGTTCTGTCACGCACGCGTTTCCTTTCAGTAGTTTGCATTTGATGAATACAGACCACGATGCGCAAAGACGATATTGACAATTATTCTAATCACGCAGTCGATTAGAAAAATTCGACAAGAAAGGTGTGTAGTTTGTTCAGTGTCGAGTTGGATATTTCGGTACATGCCTCTGCTGTATTTCTAAGACACTTTCTCGGAATCAGATGCATGTCCACATACTCTTGGAAGGTTCAGGCCTAAATGGATGTCAGGTGAATTAATGAGGCTCGTGGCAGAGAAGAAAAATGCATGGGATGCATATAAATTATCAGGCGACACAGAAGCCTACGGTAGATATACGCCAGTCTGTAATCAAGTCACAAAGGAGGTTAGGCAGGCAAAGGCAGATTACGAGAAATCTTTGGCAAAGGATGTAAAGAAACATAGCAAAGAGTTCTTTACTTATGTAAACTCTAGAAGGAAGGGGATGAATCGATAGGTTCCATTAACACAGACGGTTCGACTATTGATTATCCTGCTCAAGTAGCTGATAAATTGAATACGTATTTTGCATCTACATTAACACATGAGGAGTTATTCAAAGAGGGAAATTCCAGAAGTTTATCAAACTCTAACAGGGGGCTAAGTGATTTTGTAATAACTGAGAGCAAAGTGGAGAAGGAGAAATTGTTGAATTTAAACGCAGGCAAAGCACCTGGGGTGGATGGAATCTATCCAGTTATATTAAAGAAGGGGTGAAGGAAGTAAGAAACCCTCAGCCATTATTATCAGAGGGTTTTTTTTGACTCAGGAGAGGTCCTCACGGACTGGAGAGGTATAAATGTGTCTCCTATTCACAAAGAGTGACACGAGTGATTACCAACCTGTTAGTTTAACTTCTGTTCCGGGAAAATTAACGGAGGCACTAGTTAAAGAAGTACTGCAGGATCATCTAGACAAGACTTCAGTTACAGTTTACACACAGCATGGGTTTGTTAAGGAGAAGACTTGTCTGAACAATTTTATTGGATACTATGATGTTGTCACAAAGAAACTGGATGCAAAAAATAATTTTGATATCATATACTTGGATTTTAGGAAAGCTTTTGATAATGTTGCACATAGTAGACCACTGTACAAACTGGAGCAGTATGGCATTAAGGGCAAATTGCTGCTATGGATAAAGGGATGGTTGAGTGGAAGACGGCAGAGAGTGATAATAAATGGATACTGCTCTACGTGGACAAATGTTATTAGTGGAGTTCCACAGGGTTCGGTGTTGGGCCCATTGTTGTTTTCTGTATTTATCAATGATATCGACGAAGGCCTATCAGGTTTAATTTTCAAGTCTGCAGATGATGCAAAGGTTGGCAGGGTTGTTAATGACACTAAAGACAGTACGCTACTGCAACAGGGTCTAGAAAAGTTAGTAGATGGGCTGAGAAGTGAAAACTGAATTTTAACATTGACAAATGCAAAGTACTGCATATGGGTAGTAGCAACCCAAAAGAAACTTACTAACTGTGTGGTGTTACACTCAGGGACGTGGAAAATGAAAATGACCTAAGGGTAATTGTCCAGTGAGATATGAAGTTCTCTGAGTAATGCAGACGGGCTGACAGAGCAGGTCATGGAGTTTTGTCGATGATATATAGGAATTTTGCTACAGAGACACGGAGGTGATTATCCCTTTGTAAAAGGCAATGGTCTTGCCATGCCTTAAGTACTGCGTACAGGTCTAGAAGCCTCATTTCAAGCCTTACGAAGAAAGGCTTAGATTCTGCAAGTTACAGCATCTGGAGACTAGGCACTTGCTGTATAAGCTTGCTTTCTTGCATCATATGTCTCAACTAATGTTAATGCTAATGTGTACGTCTCAGAACTTATGTTCGGTAACTAATGAGCTTAACGACTAGTTCTATTTTTGCGTCAGTGGGCAGCATGCGTAGACAGTAGCGAAAGTGAAAATAGCTGTTATAATGGGGACAGGAAAAGCGAATAGTAGCAGTAATCCATTCAGGCAATTTGAACTGAAATACTGTTTCTTCGCATCACTAAAAGCGACGCATTCTTTTCAGAATTAAGCGTTTCATTTTGTGAGATGACTTAAAAAGCCATCTCACAAAATGAATGTAGCTTTTCTTAATCTGGAAACCCTGTATAACCACGAAAGTAATGATAAATTACACAGGTAGATTTCAAGAAGTAGAAAATAGCTAATAATTCTGACATAATTCTGTAAGAGGGGAAATTTGCCCGATTTACTGATGATGGTGCAGAGGTGGAGCAGGTAAAATAATAATTATTATTAGCCATATGGTGCATAAAAGTCTAGATTTTTGCTAACCTAGCCAAAAAAAAAAATAAAAATAAAAATAATAATAATAATTATTGTTATTTTAACAATAATTAATTAACGAGATATCAATTATTGTAATAATAAATAAATAAAATAAAATAATAATAAATTAACAAATAATAATAAATGAATTAAATAAAATTAACAAATAATAATAAATGAATTAAATAAAATTAACAAATAATAATAAATGAATTAAATAAAATTAACAAATAATAATAAATGAATTAAATAAAATAAACATCCAATGTGTTTCCCTTATCACGTAGGTGTTTATCCAGCTGACCTTTCAATTTGTCCAAACTGTCAGTCTCAATCACTTATGGAGGCAACTTATTACAATAATTAATATCTCGCTGGCTAGAAGAAAGTTTCCTGTGATCCAGAAGGAAAGTTAGAAAGAAAGTTTTCTGCGATCCAGTACAACCTAACTTTTCCCCCACCACCGCCGCAATTTGAATTTATGACCAGCAGATGCAAGGAAGCCTGACAATCTATAACTCATATCAAAGGTGGCAAATTTCTGTTAGATTATTATTTCGAGAATATTAATATAAAGATATTATTTCGAACATCTCAACAAAGATAGATAACATTATGTTTTAATGTGAGTATAGCGTCTGCCAATTCTCCTCTTATGATGGATTTGGTTGTTTCCAGGACGAAAAGACTCCGTTTCCTGGAGAGAGAAGGTAAGACCTTGAACACCACTCCAAAGAACGACTAATTGATCCACTTTATTTTCACTTCTATACCTTTATAGATCTCTTGATGATTGCAGCAGAAGCTTGGCTTCCTTGCATCTCTTTGTTTTAATAATACTAACTTGCTTGGCTGATCCAGAGTAAAGCAATCCAATCGAACACCTTTGGGAAGAACTGCAACGACGGATCACGACGCGCAGAATACGTGCCTCTTCTACAGCGGAACAGTAAACTACAGTGGCGGACAAAAAACTGCATCACCTTAAAAAAAAGTAACATTTGTAGTGAAAAGTATAAGATATTGTTTGATTACAGTCATTTTTTGTCTCAAAGCAAAGGTGTTGCGTCAGATTACGCTTCTATTACATCACACAGTAATTGCAAGGTATTACATCAGCCATTTATATAAATACGGCGTTGAAAGGGTGTACACTGCGGGAGCTGAGTCTAGGCCTAACTTTATTTGTGTGCCCTTCTTATATACTCAGACTGCTTTAGAACCTACAGTAGTTGCATTAAACCCTTTTATATATGATATTCATTCAATAAGCAACTGGTACCTCAAACTCTAAAGCCCACAAGCTACCTGTCTGCATATATATATATATATATATATATCAGAAGATCCTAGTCCTTGAGGCTTCTTTCTTAATTTTCCCTGCCAAAATAGAATCAGAGTTTTATCCTCAAGAAGTGTGTTTCTCTTGAATAATGAGACTCTTAGAAACAGTAATCATAATGACAGAAATTTAATTTTTCACTTCTAAACTTTTACATATATTACAGTATTTAACTGGGATATATACAAATGGAGGTTACAACTTTCTCTATATACCTGCTGTACTTATACATAGCAGTTCAGAAACAAAATAGACGCCTCGATAGTCTATGCTTCATTAATCTCGCCATACATATATTTGATACTTATTTTATCTGCTTGTAGGTACATAAACATATAATGTTGTTTGTCTACAATACAAACTTATAGTTCTACAATTACCTGTCTTATCCAGTTCCGCACACACACAAAAGGCTATCAAAATTTACGTATATGTATATACATTTATGGCTCCCTTTGCCTTATAAATTAAGAAATATAAAATCGATAACGCAATCTCTTTCACTCTCTTTATACTTATGGATGATACCTAAGATACATATGTATATATTCTTCAACCTCTAATACTAGTGGTAACATAACATACAGTCTCTAAACTTCTCTTGATGAGATTCAGAATTAAAATTTTCTTCTTATCAATGCCTTTAATTCATAGAGGGCTTACATATTCTTTATTATTTCTCTCTACTATTAGTTAACAGGGTTACTTTCCTTGCTTTTATTCTATTAGTTATATTTAACATATTACTTCGCCCTGTATAAATTCCAGGTGCGAATAGGTCCATCAGTCTTTCTCATATTATAATCTTCTCATAATCAAAAAATGACTTACATTCGCTTTCTTTATTATGCCTTCCTTACGTTACCTCGATAAGATTCCCTCCTTCAAGACTCCTATGGCTTTCTGTCTTCTTTGTGGTTGCTGTGTAATACTGGTTTGACCTTCTCCTTCCTCGTTTTACCTCTCCTTGCATAAGAAAATCGCTCGAGCTTTTCATTTCCTCATTCTATTTCTTATTTCGTCCTTTCCGTGTTCGCCTCTTTTACCAAAATTAATCCCACTTATTTAACTGCATCCCTAACCAGACCGCACTTTCTTTGTGACCACCACACTCTCACAAGACGGCACTCTCTCTCTCTGTCTTCAACCCAAAAACTCTTTCCTCACCCGTTTATTTTTTCGCGCCTTTTTCTTTGTTTCTCTCAACTTTTCTCTCTGGCCAATCACTTCCCCCCCCCCCCCCAGTCCTCAGCAACTTCCTCCTTAATCGGTCATCGGCCCTTCTACCATTTTCTTGGATTCATTCCGATTGGACAGTACAACTTCCGTAGTTCAGGACAGTATAATATTTACAAGTTCTAGAAAGTTTTCTCTCTCTCTTCTAAACTTACCTACTCAGTATATGCGGTATAGCTCCCCCCCTGTAGTTTGCCATCCATTGTTGCTTCCACTTAGAGCAACGCTTCCCGTTAATCCACTCCGTCGTGATTGTTCTTTTTTTCCAAGAATGAACTTATTTACTATTCCATTTTCATGCAATATTTGAACCCAGTTTTCCGTCGCATACTGAAACCCTGTTATATATTCTTTCTGACCCTTTTTTTTTTTTAATTTGTATTTATATTTATTAATTCTTACCCTATACTTATGTATATGTAAGATTGCATCTTACAACACGCTCATTAGTATCCTATTTTGCGGAGGTGTAAGCATGGCTCCATTTCTTCAGTTGACACCAGGGAAAAAAAGCGTAGCTGTTGCTCTGTCCCAGGGAAGGTTTTCTACGCGTGCTATCGCTGATAAAATAGGCTGCCACCAGTCAACAGTATCTTGGGTGCTGAAATTAAAGCGTGAAACTGGTGATGTGAAGAGAAGACCTGGATTAGGCCGTAAGAGAGTGACTACGCCATCCCAAGATCGATATTTGAAACGGCTATGTCTTCGCAATCGCCATGCTAGTGCTCCTGATCTAAAACTGGACTTTGAGATGGCCTCTGGCGTTGAAACAAGTGCACGAACTTGTTTTTTTACTGTAATTTTACCGGTGGCTATCTTGATGGTGAACCTTCTTTCTCCGATGTAGGATCGAAGCCTACGTAGTTGAAGGGCTTCTGCCAACTGCGTTGATCTGAGAGCTGAGGGAAGGTAGAGTTTGCTGTTGTCCCATTTTAGAAGCCAGAATTCGGCAGAGAATATTCTTTTAAAGTTAGATTTGGCAGCCGAGGCCCATATCTTTGAAGCACACAGTATTCTCGGGTAAAGGATTGATACGATGTATCTTTTTACCAGTTGTGGGTCGGTGGTGTGGAGCGGCTGTTGTTTGGCGACCCAGCGTAGTGAATTCAGCCTCGACTGTATGAGATTTACGTGATTGTTGAAAGATAGTTTGGAGTCGAAAACGACCCCCAGATCTTTGTGCGTTTGAACGTTTAGAACTGAGGAGCCGTTAAGCACAGGCTCCAACGTTGTTGGGCTGCCCTTTAGTGAATAAATTATTTGTGCCGATTTTAGGGGGTTGATTTGGAAGTTGAAATATTCAAGTAGTCAGCCATGTCCTGCAGTTTGCTAGTGATTTGCTGAGTGGTTTCGGCTGCCGAGTTGGATGGCGATGTCCTAGTAAGGAGCTTGACATCGTCAGCATAATTGCATTTGTTGTTCACAAACGATCCAATTGCATTTGTTGGTCACAAACGGCACCATGATTGCTGAGAAGAGAACGCCAGACAGGAAACCCCCCCCTTTAGGCACACCGGCAGTTATGTGCCGCGTGAAGGTCTTTGTTCCGATCTTTAGAACAATGGTCCTCTTGGATAGGAGAGATTATAGGAACCAGAGAACATCGCTGCGAAAATTGAAGTAGTTTTCTGAGACGTAGGAGATTAGGTATATAGATGGCATCAAATGCGAAATGGATGCCAAGATATACTGTATAACTGACAATTCCTGTCTTTGTTCAAAGGCTTTTAAGATGTGCAGTGTGGTTGTTGCAAGGTTAGTTATAGTTGACCATCCTGATATCCCATAGTGTATTTGCTGAGGACTGTCACAGAGAATTTGATGGGCGACAGACGGTAGCAGTGCTTTCTCCAGAATTTTTAGCAATATAGAGGCGCAAACGATGGGCCTATATTGGTTTGGGAGCGTCGATTGTTGGTGCTTAGGAAGGGGCCGAACAAAGTAACTGTTCCACTGGAAAGAAATGAACTTCGAGGCATTTGTTGTATAAGTTGAGGAGTGAAACGATGATGAAGACGCTTAAGCATTTTGATTCATTAAGCATATGATATTAAGTTTATTTTGATTATGAACTGGAGGATGCCATCGTCACCGGTGGTTGCTGTAAGAAGGAGAGTATTAATGGCCTGCATCAGTTGTTGCTTGGAAATTCGGATTGAAGCGAGACTATCAGTGGGATGAGAGTGGTTGAAGAGTGGCAGGTTAAGTAGAGCTGGAGGTTGATTAGAAAATCTGGCAACGTAGTTGAGCCAGTCAACTGGGTCGATGTTGCTGGAAGAACTAGCCTTTGTTCTGTATAATGGTTTCTCCCTTTTTGAGGTTCTTTCGAGGTGCTTTTTAATTGCAGCTGATTTGTTTCTGTTGAATTCGACCCTGGCTTTCGAGAATGAAATGCGGCCTTGAACATCGCCGGAAGCTTTCCATTTGGCGTGTAGTGATTGTTTGTAGTGGAAACTTTGGTTGAGCTGAGGAGTCCACCACGCTCTGGAGCGCGAAGTGATGGTGACTGTCTTGGTAGCCGTGTGAAGGGCGATGGTATTGATCCATTTGATCATTAGATCGATTGCGAGGCTCAGTTCACATCCATCTAAGATGTTCCATGGGACTGTGGATGCAGCTTCAATGCAGAGTGCTGGATTCAGAAATTTTGGAGCGGTGACCTTTTGCACAGATTTGGTTTTGGGGGTATTGAAATATTTTTTGGGTAGAAGAGCTGTAAATATGATTGGATGGTGGTCTGATTGAAACATGTCGGCTGTGGTTTCTTCGAGTTGACATATCGCCGAAAAGAATAGACTATGTCCAGCAGGTTTTGGTCTCTCGTTGGCTGGTAGTTAACTTGGAATATTTGGATTGATTGGAGAGAATCTGTGAGCCGACATTTGAGGTGTTGGGTAGATGGCGGAAGATTGAAGTCTCCACATACGATATGAGTGGCTGCTGGGTGCAGATTATTTATTAATCAGTTAGCGGCTTCGTCGATGACCATCATAGTTGGCGTTGGAGGAAGGTTGCGACATCTATAGTGGTACCTTGATGATCCAGAGTTATCATTAAGGCTTCCACGTCTTGAGAAATACTTGAGACAGAGTGTACGATGGAGAACTATGTCGTATTGAAGATTATAGCAACTCCACCCCCTCTGCGGTTATCGCGAGAGGCAGCCAGTACATGAAAGCCTGCAGGAAGGGAGCAGCTTATGTCTGTCTGGTTCGCCTCTAACCATGTTTCAGCGAGGCACAAGATGTCTAGTGAGTTTGAGAGTAGAATCTCTTCCAGTGTATTAAGTTTATTTTTTAAGGATCTGATATTCTGGAAAATTACGCGGATGGTAGGAGAGGTTGTAATGCTTATCCTCACGGGAGGGAGCCTTGCTTCCCGGCTGCGAACAAGTAGAAGGGCCCGCTCTGGTGCCTTTTAGCTTTCCCATTTTCTTTTATGTAAGGTGCATAACTTCCATCAGGCGGTTATTAACTGAACTTTTATCTTTTTCCTTTCTATATTTAGCAATGCAGTTCATGATAAAATTTAAGCTAGTAAATGGGACATACTGACTCAACGGGCACTTTCACAACTTTTCACTTCTGAAATTTATTCTAATCATTCTTCTATATTTCATTATTTCATTCGTCGGTGAACTTTAAAAATTCTCAGAGTTAGTGTGACGCTGTCTATTCAAACATGCATGTATACCAATGCTAGAAGTATAGTAAATAAATTTGATGAATTTGAAGTGTTGGTCAAGACATCAAAGGCGGATATTGTTGGGATATCAGAGACGTGGTGTCACACAGATATAAGGAAGGCCGAACTGGAATATGGGGAGTACAATGTGTACAGAAAGGATAGACAGGATAGGAAGGGAGGAGGTGTTATGCTGTTAATAAAGAAAAACAAAAGAAGAAACAAAATCAAAAGAAGTGCATCCAGTTGATATAGATGAACAGTGCACTGTTGAGTCAGTTTGGTATGACATAAGCACTGGGAAAGCAAAAATAAGAGTAGGAGTGTGTTATAGGCCTAACGACTCGAATGAGTACAATGAACAATTGTACAGAGAAATAGAGTGGGCAAGTAAATCGGAATGTCTTATAATGGGGGATTTTAACTTCCCAGATATTGACTGGAACTTGTGGTTTGGGCACTCACACACTAGTCAGACTTTTGTGGATTTATTGGATGATTGTTTTCTGCAGCAGCATGTTCGAGAGGCAACCTGAGAAAGTAATACTCTTGATCTGGTTATCAGCAGTGATCATTCGTGTATTAGGAATTTGCAGATAAAAGAACCACTAGGTGGCAGTGATCACAGTGTACTGACGTGGGATTTACTTAAAGATTTAATTACCATCAGGGGTAAAGGAAAGGGTTTTTGCTTCCGTAAAGGCGAGTACAGTGGGACCAACAGTAAATTCTAAGTGGGAAGCATTCAAGGAATTAATCGTGGAAGCTAATAAAAGTTTCATACCTATTAAGAAATATTGTTCAAGGTTTAGGCCTAAATGGTTGTCAAATGAACTAATGAGACTCGTAACAGAGAAGAAAAATGCATGGGATGCATATAAATTATCAAGCGACTCAGAAGCCTATGGCAGATATAAGCTAGTCTGTAATCAGGTGACAAAAGAGGTCAGGCAGGCGAAGGCAGATTACGAGAAATCCTTGGCAAAAGATGCTAAGAAAAACAGCAAGGATTTCTTTACTTATATAAACTCTAAAAGGAAGGGGATGAATCTGATTGGTCCACTTGACATCGATGGTTCGACTGTTGATGATCCTGCTCAGATAGCAAACAAACTGAATGAGTATTTTGCATCTACATTCACAAGTGAGGAATTATTAAGGTTTGAAAATGGCAGAAGGTTATCAAATTGTAGCAGGGTGCTTAATGATCTTGTAATAACTGAGAGCAAAGTGGAAGAGAAATTGTTGAAGTTAAACGTAAGAAACGCACCTGGGGTGGATGAGATCTATCCAGTTATATTAAAGGAGGCGGCAAAGCAACTAAGCAAACCCTTAGCCATAATTATGAGAGCATCCTTGGACTCAGGTGAGGTTCCCACGGACTGGAGATGTGCAAATGTATCGCCAATTCACAAAGGGGGATCGAAGGGTGACAGGAGTAATTAGAGACCAGTTAGTTTAACTTCTGTTCCGGGTAAAATAATGGAGTCGCTGGTTAAAGATGCATTGCAGGATCATCTAGACAAGACTGCAGCAATAATTCAGACACAGCATGGGTTTGTTAAGGGAAAGTCTTGTCTGACAAATTTTATAGGATATTATGATGTGGTTACAAAGGAACTGGATGCAAAAAATAATTTTGATATCGTATATTTGGATTTCAGGCAAGCTTTTGACACTGTTGCACATGGAAGACTATTGTACAAATTGGAGCAGAATGGTATTAAGGGTAAGTTGCTACAATGGATAAAAGGATGGTGAAGTGAGAGAAGACAGAGGGTGGTAATCAATGGGTGCTGCTCTTCTTGGACTAATGTTATTAGTGGAGTGCCATAGGGTTCAGTGTTAGGTCCACTGTTGTTTTGTATATTTAGCAATGATATTGAAGAAGGTATATCAGGCTTAATGTCGAAGTTTGCAGATGATACAAAGGTTGGCAGGGTTTTTAATGACAGTAATGGCAGTGTGCTACTGCAACAGGATCTAGATAATTTGGGCAGATGAGCTAAGAAGTGGCAACTGAAGTTTAACCTTGACAAATGCAAAGTACTGCATATGGGTAGAAGTAACCCCAGAGAAACGTACCAACTGTGTGGTACTACACTTAAGGTGGTAGTTGTTGATGTAAATGAAAAAGACGGAGTAATTGTGCAGGCAGATATGAAGTTCTCTGAGCAATGCAGACAGGCTGCCAGGGCAGGTCATGGGGTTTTGTCAATGATATATAGGAATTTTGCTAGCAGGGAAAAGGAGGTGATTATCCCTCTGTATAAGGCAATGGTCAGGCCACGCCTTGAGTACTACGTACAGGTCTGGAGGCCTCATTTTAGGAAGGATGTAGATTTGCTTGAGCGTGTACAGAGAAGGGCAACAAGATTAGTGAGGGGAATGAAGGGATCCTCTTACCAAGAGAGGCTTAAGTTCTGCAAATTGCAGTGGCTGGAGACTAGGCACCTGCGCGGTGATCTGATTGAGGTATATAAGGCCTTGAATGGGTTGAGCACGCTGAATTCTGATGGGATCCTTCCACTTGTTCAGATTACGAACCTAAGGGGGCATAAATTCAAATTAAGAAAGGACAGATGTAGAATTGATGTGCGGAAATTTGCCTTTAGCCAGCGGGTGGTTAATTGCCGGAATAAACTTCCATCTGTCGTTATGGAAGTTGATAGGTTGAATAAAATTAAGGAGGAACTGGACAGGCATTTGGAGGGAATGGTGTGATTTTTTTTTTTTTTTTTTTTGTTGGCTGATGCTACATAAGCTCATACATTTGCTTTCTTGCATCACATGCCACTACTACTACTACATCGCACTAAGCTTCCGTTATACATTTTACAAAAATTTTCGTATGGTATATCGCATGCGAACATAACAAAGAACGATTATAGCAGCATCTATGAGTTGCTATTAGTGCAACTGATAGAAATGGACCAACTACAAGAAATAACCAACGACAGAGAAGAGGAGGAAGTTGTTTCATCTTATGCCAAATTAATGTACAATCTTTTGCTGAAAGTCAAAACATTTTATTAGCATGGATGTATAAGTCAAAGATATGGTTACGACCAGCAACTTGATTTAATGGAATTCGTCAAGAGTTAGGTTCCTGGGTTTCTTATAATAAACTAGCTTCCATTTTTGCGCTATTGTAGTTCAGTACTAAACAGTAGTTCAGTACCAATTTGTAGTCCTAAACAATTCTAAACAGACAACGAGGAATGATCGGTTACATAATCAAAGCCTTGCATATACGCATATGACATCAATAAGATGTTACTTTGTCACCCTTGCCAAAAAGTGTTTATTTCGACTAAACGGAAATAAGGAGTGCTGTATACGCTAAAAGCTTTTTATTATTATTATTATTATTTCTTTTGCGGTGTAATAAAATGTCACTATGCAAACTTTAAAACTTCGATTTTGCTATAACACACCACTACACGTGATTAAAAAGATAACTTTAGAAAAGGTCCACTTATATGGCGAATGTATGAATATAGTATGAGTTATGCCAAAACAAGAAGTAAACTTATACGCCAGAATTTACGGTGTTTACTAAGGCTGAATGTTTTAAATATGAGCCTTTAACACATAAAACATTTGAAGTAGCAAAAAATGCACTGTATACATCAGTTGAATATTTTAGAGAAACCGAAGTTTGTACATTGGCATCCTTATTGAAATATCTCATATTGTGGAATCCTTAACAACGAGTTGCCCTCCTCATACATCAAATAAGTAACGCTTCCCTATTAGAGAAGACTATTGTTATTTATTTTCAGTTGAATACTACCGCTCAGACAACACTGCTTCGAAGCTATTTGGCTTCTCATCAATCCAATAGATGTACTTCTTTCACTAATAATATTTGAGTTTGAGACTTTCTGCTCTAAAATATTATTGTCAAAGGAATAAAGAAATACAAATGCAATAAACAGTGTCATAGTTTACATTGTTTATTGTTTATTTAAAATATTATTAATTATATATTTTGGTTTAGTTTGTACATTCTCATTGTAATAATATTTCAAATTGTTAATTTCATTTATAATAATCAAAAAAACATCTCGTCAGCGGGAATTACGTTCTCTGTACTAATCTGCTTCAAATGTAGAGATATAAACCGTGGAACAGTGAGTCACTAAACCATAAACCATGATGTTACTGTACAAAGAACAGATGATAACTTAGAAGTGGACGCTGACCTTTCTACTGTTTACAACTTCAGATCATAATGCTACCGAGTATGATAATTTCTGCAATGAGTAATATCTGGCCATTGGCCTTGTTTATTTTAGCTTCCATGAGATTACTTTTTATTGTAAAAAAGCTCCATCTTTAATTGCTTCAAACAAATCTTGGTTGGCCACCACTTAAACTTGACCTCACAACATGCGATGTACTAAGGTCAGACTCTGTTGAATATCTCTCGTAATGAGCACCCTGTGTCTCATAAATATCTCTAAAAGTTTTGGCTTTATTTGAGACAAAAGGTTGTCTTATCAGTGGATAGAATGTGAGAGATGGCTGTTTTCTTTCTTGTTGTTCGTGAGTTTATGCTGAAAGGGAAATCTTTGGTGATTATAAGGAGGAGGAAAGCGGCATATCTTGCAAACAGTGAATTTTCGCAGACGAAAACATTTATATTTCAATTCTGCAACATCACCAATTTCTTGGTGTTTTTACACTTCAAATAATTTAAAGTTCTCAGCAAAAAATCTACAGCTCTTCTTTTCTGTGTCGAAGAGAAATTTTTGCATAAAGAGCATTTCTCTTTGACTTTAATTCATTTATTTTATCTTGGACAAAGTTCCCGTTTCTCTGCTGGTGGCTGATCTCCAATAATCACTTTAAGTATATACTTTATTTTTCATCTTTATTTAATTTATACAATTTATAAACAGTCAATAAATTACATATATAAGAAGTAAAATAATAAATTATATACAGTACATAAAAAGTAAAGTCAATAAATTACATATATAAGAAGTGTTGTACCAAACGCCCTATCACTTCAAATTCTTGGTTTGAAGATGAACATGGACAGAAATTAATGCATATTCAGGCTGTTTTCTTTCTTGTTGTTTGTGAGTTTATGCTGAAAGGGAAATCTTTGGTGATTATAAAGAGGAGGGAAGAGGCATATAATGCAAACGTCCTCTTCAATGTCAAAGCAAGTTATTCACATTTTTTGACATCAACAGGTTTGGCATCAAGACAATAAAAACATGTTGTTGTTGTTTTAAAATAAAAAAAGATCTTAACCCCATAAGATGACTCCTGCAATTATCTAAAATGCCATTAAACCTATTGAACACAAAAATCTCCAATTTCTGCTTTCTGACTGATAATTCATAACTACTCGTATAGGAAAACCTTCTGCAAGAATGCTCAGTGCTACTGCGAGTGCTTTAAAACAACAACAATTACTGCATTTTCTCATGGCTGAGAAAATGCAGTAATTTGTATTGGTAGCGGCAAATTATGCAATAAAGTAAGCTTATATACAACATCAGCTGAAAGAAAAAAAAAAAAAAAAAAACACTTCCAACATCACCTGTCCATCCTCTCGAAGAATTTGCCTAGTTCTTCACTAAAATTATTGAAACTACCCAATTCCACAACAATAAATGGAATTTGTTATAACAGTCAAGTACACTCTGACTGAAGACAAATTTCCGCCATCTATCCACCAGTCATCCTTTCACAATTTAAATTTATGTCCTTCATGGGTGTTGTTGGAACAAGAGGAAGGATGCCACCAGCATTTAGCTTACTCGGTACAACTTTCTCGGGTGGCTAGTTTTCGGACGCTGCAATTTGCAAAACTAAAGCCTTTCTCGCTTTGTTCCCCTCACTAATCTCGTTGCCCTTCTCTGAACCCGCTCCAACAGATACACATCCTTACTAAAATGAGGCCTCCAGACTTGTACTCATGATATGGTACTGCGTAAAAGTACTACTTAAAATATCAGTACTCAAGCCTGATATCCCTAGATAAATATCATTGATAAAATACAGAAAATAATAATGGGTCAAGCACTGAACCCTGGATGGCTCCCACTAATAACATTAGTCCACAAAGAGCAATATGTATTAATAACCATTTTCTGTCTTCAACCATCCCTTTATCCAGAGCAGTAACTTGCTCTTAATGTAAAGTGATCAGATCCTTAGTCTTCCAATGCGGGACATCGATTTTACATTTTTTTTTTTTTTTTTTTTCACATATATTTGTTTTATTTCACTGAAATATCTATATTATATAGGTATTTCTGTGAAATAATAAAAATACATACTTCTTTTGACAATAAAAACAACAGAAATTAAATATATTTTTCCATGGAGTGAAATTTTCTTAATAATTCAAACAACTTAAATCAGGGACGTCTGGTCACTTTACCTTAATGTCACACTACTCCAATTTGTACAAGTGCGTTTCTTGTATAACAGTATCAAAAGCTTTTCTGAAATCTAAGTATACGATGTCCAAATTTTTTTGGCATTCAGTCCTTTGGTACAACACCATAGTATCCGATCAGATTGGTAAGACGCGATCGCCCGTTAACAAATGCATGCTATGACTGCAATATGACTGTATTCCTGTCTAGATGGCCCTGCGTTGCTTCTTTAACCAGTGACTCCATTATTTTCCTTTGACCAGAAGTCAAGCTAAGAGGTCAATTATCTGTGCATATGCTCAGACATGAAATCGATATTTAGTGAAGAGCAATTGGTGAATTAACGGATTCCAGGATGCATTTGTTGGCGTGCCTTCGGCCATTGTAAATGCCAGTGGCGGTCGTTGCCGGGTTGCAGTTTGTGCAACTACCAGTTTTATTATTTTTTTATTTCAAATAAAGTTAGTATATAATTATTTTAACTACTTTGTCTGCGCGGATAGGGTAGTGGTATCGTTAGCGTCCTCTCCACACCGGGTTCGAATTCCGCCGATAAAGCGACGAACTTTATTGGACTTTTCCCCCTCTGTGGTTGAGTTAGTCGATCTCAGACGAAGGCAGCACGGTTTTTCCCCCGTAAAAACTGGATCTTTTCTTCCAGCAAAGCGGGCAAATCGACCAGAGAAAACACGCAGTTTACACATGGGTAATTTAAAGTTACTTTCCAGGTGACCCTAATATAATAGTTTATTATTTTTTTTAGTTTAGATACCCTACTTTTAAAATAGGAAGTTTCAAAAATGAAACTGCAAGTTGCAACGATTACTTACTTATACCACGAGCAGCTATTGTAACGTATCTTAATGCGTTTAAAGAGTTGTACAAAATGATGACAACTGTGTATGAAATGGAACAAAGACGTACATAAATTGAATATAAACATTTCGTCACTTATAATTCAGAACTTCTAATCCTGTTGCTGAAAAATCGCGAAATATATCCTACTCGCTGTTTCTTAGGCAATGCAAACCTTAATTTTTCCCAGAAATATTTCTCCTCCCTGTGGATACAGGTAGTTGTTCTTACGTACTTGGCCACATCTGATTCGAAAGCAGAAAAGTCTTCGATGTTTCCGCATATTATCGCCACTAGATGTCGTTGTTCGCTTTTCATGGTTGTAAAATATGCCGTCTGAAAGCCCAAAATGCACGACGGATCTTCCACATACTTTCTACAAATTAGAAAAAATTAAAGTATTGGTTACTCGGTATAAGTTTTGCTATAACAAATTATATATTTGATTTTTATTTTACATTTAATAATACGATCCTCTAATCTAATTGTAAAAAGCAAACCCACAAAAAAAAAAGAATAAATAAAAAATACTAAAGTTTAAATGAATAAATAAAATCAATACTTGCTAAGTTTTATTTATCATTTATTTATCTTCCTTCTGGTGGATAGTTTTTTTTTTTTTTTTTTTTTTTTTGTTCTGATTGCCGAGTTCAACACAATTGTAGAGATGGCGGGCTAAATAATGTGTCTGTGGGCAAAACGTTTTTTTTTTTTTTAGCTTTTTTAATTTTATTAATAAGAAAAACGAAATACAAATTCAAGATAAAAATGGAATTATAGTAACAAAACACAAATACAATTCAAGTAAGAAAAATTGCAATATTTTATTTTTATAATATTTAATGTGATTTGATACCGTTTATTTTTATCAATGAATCGACATATGGATCTATATTTGTCGTAGCAATACGCAGAGTATTTTTCTAAATTCAAAAATATATATAATAAACGGCGGGTCATTTATTACATATATTTCGAAAACAACCGCGGGCCGGAGGTTGCCCACCCCTGGTTTATATATATATATATATTTGCGTATGAAAGGACTGTTTCTGCAGTTCTAAAAATTCCATGAAATATTTCGTAATGAGAGATTCATTAGAGATTCGCGATAACTGAAAAACCTATGTAATTCGAAAAAGTTCCCAAGAATAAAATTCGTATATTTAAAAGATACCCTTATTGACACAAGAGATAATTTTATTTTATTGATGCTGAAGATGTGGCAAAATCCACAAAAATTTTTATTCATTTTTTTATTGTTTTTACATTTTTTTACAACGCGAGTCTCTAACTGATATTTCAAAGCTTATTTAAGTCGCATATCGAAAATAAATTCAATTATCGAACGAAAGAGGCCCTCTCGGTTGGAAACGAACGACATAAAAATATTCTTTACTATCTCCAACTAATTAAAATATGCAAGTTAAAATAAAAATAGAAATGTATATTTTCATATAATAAGTGATAAAAACTGCTTGAAAAAAAAATGTAAAAAGCAGGAATAAAACAAACGATATCTTTCAATATCACAGGATGTATTCGCCAAACCATAAAATTTAAATCAATGCTACTATAAATAAATAGGTGGATGAACCGGATGGATGAACCGGTAGCTACTCGCCCAACGTCCTATGCGATTGGGATGTTGTTTTTCTAATTTTAGAAAGCAGGTTTTTTTTTTTTTTTTCTTTTTGTAATGCGAATGTGACGTTGCACACAATCACCCCATCCTAGTCTGGTAGTGCCTCTTCATACAAAAATGCTTTAAACACAAATAAATTAAGTACTCCACAACGGAATTACTAACACATTATGTTATGTACAAAGAACACATGTTAACTTAAGAAGTTGGCTCTGACCTTTCTGTTGTTTACAAGTCCAGCTCATAATGTTACCAAGTATGATAATTTCTGCAATGAGCAATAACTGGCTACTGACCTTGTTTATTTTCTTTTCCTTGAGGTTACTTTTGATTGTAAGAAACATTATCGTTTCTTATAATAAAACGTAGCAGGCGGATCTTCGTTGCCCAACGCTTAAAGACTGACCACGCAAAATGCGCTGAATGATATTTCTTATAATGAGTCCTATGTCTCATAACAAGGTTTCTAAAAGTTTTTACTTTATTTAAAGAATAAGATTGTCGTATCAGTGGACAGAATGCGAGAAATATGTCTTTCTTGTGGTGTATGACTTTATGCTTAATCTTTTGCTAATTAGAAAGAGGATGGGAGATGGAAGCACATCTCACAAACTGAATTCTTGCTTATCAGAATATTTATAGTTTCGTTTGTAACATCACAGATTTTACAAACGAAAATATGTTCCGCTGTTCAAACCACATTAACAGCTCTTCATGAAAAGCTGAATTCGCGTCAGTTGAAGGGAAAATACCACTTTAAGAGTGTCGTTCTTTGGCTTGCGTATTTCATCGTAACTAGGGTGAGGCAGGTGGGGCACGTGCCCTGGGCCCCAAATTTGGGGGACGCCTTTTTATGGTTAAAGAACGGACACTTTCTGTAATGTTTCAAATCTGCGATAAATTTGCAAATAATAACTTGGTGGTAGCGGCGGACATGAACGCCAAATCGACGTTCTGGAACAGTGGCTTCACTGATCCGCGGTGAGCTCAATTTGAAGATTTAATTATGGCTCACAGCCTTTGTAGGTTTGTGCCAAACACCTGACTTACAGCACGACTGCTTCCAGAGGGTGCCCGCAGGGTTCAGTCCTGGGGCCTCTCCTCTGGAATGCAGTCTTAGACCAATGGCTGACAAAGAAAAATGGAGATTGCAAAAAAATTGCATATGCAGACGATTTGTCGGTTGGCGTTACTGGAATGTCGAGAACAATCTTAGAACAAAAGATCCAAACAATATTGGATGATTTATCCAACTGGGCCAATCTAAATAAGCTCAAAATTTCCCCTACAAAAACTAATTTCATGGTTTTCGAAAGCAATTCAATTATGGCAGACCTCCCAGAGTTATCCTAAATGGCTCACAAATCCCCTACGTATCCAGCACCAAGTACTTGGGACTTACAATCGATGACAAACTAAACTTTCATACTCACGTATCCAAAATTTCTGAGAAACTTAAAAACTTCACGGCTGGAATTGCAAGGATTTCCAGAAAAGAATGGAGCCTCAGCAAAAAGACGTTGTCTTTATTCTATAAGACTATCTTCCTACCAATTGCTGCGTACGCAGCAGGTGTTTGGTTCTGGAGGGTCTCAAAAACTAAGACCAGGACTAAACTTCTTTCATTACAGCGTTCGGTGTTGCTCACACTTCTACAAGCTCCTCGGACGGTGTCGAATAATGCCCTACAAGTTCTAGCAGGAACCCTGCCTCTGGACCTTTATATCTCCTACAGGGGTATGATCTACAATCTCAAAAAAGGAATTTCTGTAAATATTTTTAACATTGTAACAGACCCTACGAACAGAATAAAAGAGGAAAAACGAAGACTCTGGAAGGAACTCACCGCTGTTTGGCAGCAAAGATGGGCTGAAAGTGAACACGGTGAGGTTACACGAAGATACATTTCAAATGTTGAATTCGCATCAGTACCCACAGTCTCAAAATGGTTTGTGCCTAGCATGACTACATCATATTTAATGACTGGCCACGGATCGCTCAGGGCTAAACTCTTCGAAAGGAACCTTGAGCCTCATCCTTTCTGTCACTGCGGAGCATCTGAGACATGGCAGCACGTTCTCTTTGAATGTAATGATTATTCGAATGAAAGACAGGTACTGCTGAGTAAAATAAATAATCTCTCAGAAAATAATGTACATTTGCTCATCGAAAATTCTGATGTCTTCACTACATTTCAACAGTTCTCTGCGGCAGTTTTCAAGAAAAGACTTGCGGCTAGAAACTCTACTTTGGTGTCATAATGATCCAGATTAACTCACTTTTGGGAAGAACATATAGGAAGATAGCCATCAACGCAACAGGAAATAACAGGTAGACCCCTTTCTCCTCTAAGTGATGCTGCACGGCTCACTGAGAAGCTTTGTGTATAAACGGGCCTAAATTATTAGGAAGCTAACCTCGAAGAATTGTAAATAATTGCTTAACGTACAGTTAAGAATACCCATACTTCTGCGCACCCCAACACGCTTCTCTCTCATGAAATCTTATTTAAAAAGAAAAAATAAATAAATAAAATAAGATCTTCTCCCCGTAGGATGAATCCTGCAATAATCTGAAATGTCATCAAGCCAATTGAACACAAAAAACTCCAATTTCTGCTCTCTGACTGATGTAATGCTACACGTATAGAAAATTTATAGCTACACGTATAGAAAAACCTTCTGCAAGAACGCTAGTGTTACTGCGAGTGCTTTAATGCATGCTGGGAACTTCCTCTCCTGCCTAAAGCTCAGGAGTACTATGTGAACTATCTACATGGAAATCGCCTTGAGGAACTTCTATAGCCCTACTCTACAAGCTCAGATTCTACAGGGGAAGAAATTAAATGAGACTATACTTCCTGAACAGTTAGACTACTGGATAGTCTTTACAATTGTATAAAACAGAAATACATGTAACTATTGGTAAGCAACAACTAATGTTGCTGTAAAAACGACTGTAAATAATTCTCAAATTCTGTTGCTAGAACTGTCAAACAGAGAGAGTGGTAAATCTCACTGTAATGTAAATAGTGATCAATGTTAACAGTTTATTTTCTTGTTAATGCTAAACTTAATAGGGTAACTGATATATAATGCTATTGAAATCTGCAGTTCTTTAAAAATGTTTGTCTTGGCTGTGTGACTTCAATGGGTTTTTGGAGCTCCAGCCTTGTTTTTTTTTTTTTTTTTTTGCGGGCTCTAGGCCTGGGCAGCCTGTGAGCGGGATAGCGGGCACCCACTGGTATTGCACTGCCTCCAGTGGGTGCGGGATTTCGTGCACTTTGGCATGTAAAAGGTTTAAAAAAAAAAAAAACCAGGCCTGGCTACTCGCGCCTAGGGACAGGCACCAGACAGCAGCTGCACAGGTGTTGGCTGCTCCTTTGCAGAGGTCCTACATTCAATACAGATCCACTAGGTGGAGATGGGCTATGCCTAGGGGCCACCCTTGATACCAGGACACACACACACACACGTGTTTTGTACTGTGTTTCCTCAACTGTATTGTGAACAAAATATATATATATGCTAGGGTAATTATATATATGAGAATGAAAATGTACATAAAATTGTATATAGATTATTGTTTATGTTTCTTGAAATTGTACATAATATTTGGGTGTGTAAATAAATGAAAAAAAAAATGAGAGCCTTTGTATTAAAAATGTACAAAATAAACCATTTACTTTCTCCACTACCAACGGATAATCAAACATTGACGTCACACTTACTTCCATAAGGATGGAAGACAAAACTGGAAACCGGGACGTGAAACCCTCCTTGGTGAACAGCGATCACAGGGCTATCATGTTCAACATATCAAAGAACTCCCAACACAATGACTTGACTGTCCATTATTTAAGAAGATACCGTATGGATAAATTCGAGGATTATCTGTGTACGGTATTTAATGGGGAGGATGCTGAAGCATTAAACCAACTATCGGCTTCAGAATATGTAGATACGGTTCAACAACATCTATATATAGCTATGTCAAACTCAACTAAAAGAAAATATATAAGAAAGCCTTCACTGCCATGGTGGAACGCTTAGCTTTCTGACTTGAGGCTTCAAACTCAACAAGCCAGACGCTTGTATCAGCGTAGTAGACATCTTTCTAACGAGGACGTTGTAAGGCTGAAAAACAGTTAAAAAGAGAAACGAAAATTATTTCATCGAGCCATATCTGAAAGTAAGAGGACCTGCTGGCAAAACCTGGTCAAGGATGTTGAGAATACCAACCCCTGGAGGATCATATATAAAATAATGAGGAATAAAGTGATAAGTCGAGATATCCATCAGACTGTAATTAGTAATAACCTAGAAACAACAGACTGGCACTCAGAGGCGGATTAAGCGGTAAGCGGACTAAGCGGCCGCGTAGGGCCAGGAATACCATGAGGCCCTGATGTCTTAAAATGTATTTTCATTAGGATTCGAGGAAAATTATGTTTTTTTGTATACAATCAACCCTCCTATAACGCGGTATTATTTAAGTTTTTTAAAGGGAATTTATTTGAGTTTTGGCGGGATTCTAACTTTTAACTGGACATCAGGGGATGAAACTAGTATAGCATAAATAGGCTCAAATTAAGTAAATATATATTTTTTTAATTACACAAAAAAATCGATCCCTCCCAAAATAATAATTTGATTTAAATTTAAATACGATTTATGATATACGGAAAGAGGGCTACATATAAAATAAAAATTTGAGGTTTGTAATTTTTTTTCGTTTAAAAGCAAATTGCCCTGACAGGCCGCTATTTTTCATAATGACATTTTTTTTGTAAGAAAAACGATCATAATTCGGAAAAGGGGCCCCCAAATTTTTACCGCTTAGGGCCCCGAAATTTTTACCGCTTGGGGCCCCCACTTGGCTTGATCCGCCTCTGCTGGCACTCTACTGTTGGAACGATCGTTGCTAATTTGTTTCCAAAGGATCTACCTCACTGTGATACTCCAGAACAGGCAGAGATCAGGAGGGAAAACCAGAACTATGTTGGGTCTACCGATGTTTGCTTTTTTACTCTAGTGGAACAAGGAGCTGCTACTGCTAAACTCAATAAGAAAAAATGCCCTGGCATTGACTTGCTAGAGAATTTGGTAATTGTGAAATTTTTTAAACTGTTTCCCAATACTCTACTGAATATGTACAATAAATGCTTCCTCCAGGGACTTTTTCCGAAACCCTGGAAACTAGCTCTACTGAAAATTTTATATAAACCTGGAAAAGTCTAAACAAACCCAAGGGCGTGGAGACCATTATCCCTCCTGGCCAACTTAGGGAAACGTTCTGAGGGATTAATTTCTTCCAGAATTGCAAGCATATTATCGGACCAGCAATTGTGCTCAGATCATAAACACGGATTCAAAAAGGGTCACTCGACCGAATATGCTATAATCTCTCTTCTAAAATACATCCAGGATTCTCACGGCAAGTATGTCTTGGTGGTGTTCGTGGACTTCGAGGGCGCTTTCGACTCCCTCTGGTGGGAGAGCGCCATCGGGTCGCAACATTCAGCCATTTGTGATAATCATATCTACCAAACTATGAGATCATACTTTCAAGACAGCCAGATCAAGATTTGTGCCAAACACCTGACTTACAGAAGTAAGTCAAGTAAGTGCTTCCAGAGGAAACCCTCCGGAAGAACGACTGCTTCCAAAGGGTGCCAGCAGGGTTCAGTCCTGGGGCCTGTCCTCTGGAATGCAGTCTTAGACCAATGGTTGACAAAGGAAAATGGGGAAAATGATTAAATGCTATTCCAAGGGCCACCTTTGATACCAGGACACAAACACACGTGTTTTGTACTGTGTTTCCTCTACTGTAGTTTGAAAAATAAATATATGTTAGGATAATTATATATGAGAATGAAAATGTACATAAAATTGTATATAAATTATTGTGTATGTTTTTTGAGATTGTACATATTTGAGTGTGTAAATAAATGAAATGAAAAAAAAAATGTAATGTTTCAAAAATTCCAAAAGAACAGTTTTCAAGGGTCGCCATTTTTTTTTTTTTTTTTTGTTTTTATTGGGCGCTACCAAGCATAGTTACGCCTCTGTTCTTTACTATTGGATAATCTTCAAAAAACAATTTTAAAAAATATATACAATGAAGATGTAAAGAATGGAAATTTATTAAAAGAATATATACGAATACCGCAAATTTAAAAAAAAGACATATTTCACAGCCAACATCTTCAGAGAACTACAACCATCATTATCTATTCGGCATACCTAGGATTTCGTAACGCCACACCGATTTAAACAAGAAAGGGCCTAAAGTTAATTAGTAAATGACTAGTAAAGGAATTCCGCGAGGCATTAACGTAGATAAAGAAGGTATTTTTGACACTATGAAAGGATAATAATTTTAATAGATAATTTTAATCATATCATTATCCTGATTTAATAGATAATAGATCATGATTTAATAGATAATAATAATAGATCATGATTTAATAGATAATAATAATAGATCATGATTTAATAGATAATAATAATAGATCATGATTTAATAGATAATAATAATAGATCATGATTTAATAGATTTTAATTTAATCATTAGATAATGATTAAAATGCACCTGAATGCATAACAGGGTGAGTTGAAATGCATAGTGATATGTACTTTACAAAGAATTTGTCAACTCTCGGTTACTAAGTGTACTGTCACACCCAAAGGCAAAGTTGAATTCAATTTCTACAGTTCCTTCCTGTCGGCACTACACACGAATCAGCTCTGAATCTATTAATATTTAAATTGCTGAGAAGTAGTAATCATTGGTAAAATTCGTTTAAAATAAACGGTTCACTCTTTGCAAGCAAGCTAAATAAAGGATATTAAGAAATTAATGGATGGCAATGCAACAGTACATGAAATTCTGCTTCTTTATCACAAAGGCATTGATGAATTTATTAAGCTTTCCGACCCAATCTTCCTTAGATCAGAGAAGACTTATTCTTCTATAAAATAAAATACCGAATATTTTCTTTTAGACTGAAATTTTACGTGTTCAGTGCTTGAAGTGTTGGCGGAATATGACATCTTGGAATCTAACAAAGTTGGCTGAATATATTTATTTTTTTTTTTTTTGGTAGAGGGATAAAATATATTTACAAACCATCCAGCTACTTTTTGTCAGCATGGAAACGTCGTAAATTACTGAAGCATTACAGTTGCGCTGCACGTTCCGCAAGAAAACAAAGAGATTTAAGTGAAATCTAATTTTAAAAAAATTTCAAAATTATTTACAATATAAGAAGTGAAGGGTTCATATTTACTTGGATAAAATAGCGATCGTTCTTCTGCTACTTGCCACAGCTTGGACAATAGCCTCGTGAAGATGGATTCCTGCTTCGAAGTTCCGGCAAGGCAAACAAAGACTGTACTTTGGTTCTTTCTCTTCCAGTTCTAGAAAGAGAGAAGGTGGGGAGACAAGTGAGAAAAGGCAGTTAAAATGAAAGATATGTTCTGTTTTAACCTTATGCGACCTTATTAGGCATTCACAACTACTTATTTTGAAAGTATTATTATTAACTGCATTTTACGGTCACATGGGCTTGAACTATGGGCAGATCAAATTTACAAATCATCCAGCTACTCCTCGTCAGCTTGGAAACGTCGTAAATTAGCGCGTTTTCTTTTGATTTTGTTCCTTTGAAGCACCACAGTTGTGTTGCACGTTACACCAGTAAACAAAGAGATTTCAGTGAAACCTAATTTGAAAAACAATGCACTTTTCGACATTATTTACAATATAAGAAGTGAAGGGTTGATATTTACTTGGATTAAATAGCGATCGTTCTTCTGCTACTTGCCAGGATAATTTCCAGGAATCATCCAGCTACTGGCAAATATCCGGATGATTTGATTCATTATGAAGCCAAGTAGGAAACCTATGCATTCTCCAGCCACAGAGCAGACCATGATTACAATAATACTGCAATTAAAAACAACACAAGACACAGATAGCTTGAGAACAGCAGTAAAAGTAAAACAATGCAACGATATTTAAATACAAGCCAAACGGTACTGAATTAGTAATAGCACTGAGTAAAAATGACAATAAACCAGCAATGACGCAGCCGCCATAGCCAAGCAGTCAAACGCGAGAGAGTACAGTAGTACATGCGTTTGAATTGACAGTCCCGCCCCGAACGAAATACGGTGATGTATGCTCTCTATCGTCTGACCCTATGTGATCTTTCCATGGCATAAACAGAATATTTATTTAAATGCAAGAGTAGTGCCAGTATGTACAGTAACAAAGAGTACAACGATTGCAGGAACTGACATTAGGATCACAATAAACGAAGTACCGATTGTTTCAGTCCTCGCGGGCCCTCGTGGGTAGCACAATTGGTAGGATCGCTGTCATCCCCACACCAGGTGGAAAAGACCCGAGTTCGGATCCCTTCGATGACGGGAGGAATTTTTATGGATCTTTTTCACAATGTGGCTGAGTTAGTCGGTCTCAGGCGAGCGTATCATGTTTTTTTAATCCCAGAAACTCTCGGGTTTTTCTTCCAGCAAACAGAAAATCGACCTCAGAACACACGCAATTTACAGACAAAATGCACAAAGCAATATGGCCTCAGTTGCCGATGCTGAGTTGCCAACAACAGTCCACGCGGTAGCATAGTGTTTATAATCACTGTCCTCTCCACATCGGGTGGAAAAGACTTGGGTTCGAATCCCGTCAATGATGCAAGGAGCTTTCATGAGCCTTTTTTTTTTTTTTTTTTTTTTTACTCTGTGATTGAGTTAGTCGGTCTCAGGCAAGGAATACGACAAAAATTCTAAAAATGTCCCACTATAGCGGTGGCCATTTTTAAACAAATAACCAAGCAGTCTTTCAGTGATGTAATATCTTTATTCAGCTCAAAGTAATTTGCGAATAAGAAAGCTTAGTATACTTGATGTTTAGTCCATATTAAGACGCTATCAGCTTTTATTTATTCCCGAATGTTAGTTGGATAACAGAGAAGAAGAAATTACGTATAGTTAAGAAGAGTGTTTTGTTTTTTAACATAATCGCCGAGAACATTGACACATTTATTGAGATGTTTGATGTGATCTTCAAAAGATCTCTTTTGAAGGAATGGCTCGTGACACTACTAGCACTATTTTTGCGTTATTGACGTAACCACATTATTTAAGGAGACGCATTTGCGTACAGTGCAATCGTGTAATGCAAGGTAGTGACTCATCATCAAGAAGCTAAGATAAATAAATTTTCAGTTTATACTCCGGCACAATCACACGGTCAAGAGGAGTTCACGAGATACAGAGAATACGAGAAACAGCACCGTATTTATCAGGCAAGGCTTGAACCCCGGTCACTCAAACCACGTGTACTCATGCTCCCTCGCTCCTGACCACTCCGCTAAGATTGATTTTTTTCCTTAATGCAATTCCTAATGCCCATACATTTAGACAAGATGTTTGAGCATTAAAAACGCTGCCATCTTCTGACAAATAAACCCAGGGAATTTTTTCCTACTCCAAAAAGTTATACACTTTACAGAAAGTGTCCATTCGATTTTTTTCATTGTGAATCCGGATGCTTCAACATCATGTATGCTTGCTTTTATCCATGAGAGAAGAATTGTTTCCTGGTCTCATTTCCTGTAACACGTCCAGAGAGTTAGTATATAAAATCTCTTCTTTCATAGTCATGTTCAGCGTTGAACATTCTATAAATGTTCATCATTACACCTAGTTTCAGTTATATTTCAGAGAGTGGTGGATTCAGAGGAATGGGGGAGATGGGCACCCGCAGAGAGTAAGTAAATTAGTATTAGTAGCGGCAAATGATGCAAGAAAGGAAGCTCATGCAGTATCAGTTGTCTTAACAGTTGTCTAGTTCTTCCTTGACTTACTCTACAACACCAGATGGAAGTTTATTCCAACAATCAACTACCTGCTGACTGAAGGCAAACTTCAGTCCATTTTGCACCCATCTTTCCTCAGTTCGAATTTATACCCTCTCACGGATGTAATCTGAGCAAGAGGAAGGATTCAATCGACATTGAGCTTACTCAATCCATTCAGAGCTTTAAAACACCTCAATCACATCTCCTCGCAGGTTTTCCCTGAAGACTAGTCTCCAGACAGTGCAATTTACAGACAAGAAGTCTTTCCTGGTAAGAATACCCCTTTGCTCTTCTCTGCACCCGCTCTAAGATCCAATCCTTCCGCAAATGAGGCTTCCGCTTCCAGACCTGCATGCAGTACTCAAGATGTAGCCTAGTCATTGCCTTATACACCGGGATAATCCCATCCTTATACCTGCTGGAAAAATTCCTGTACATTGACAAAAGTCTATGAGCGCTGTCCTGGAAACCTGTTTGCACTGCTCTGAGAACTTCATATCTGTCTGCACAATTATCCCTCAGATCTTTTGCACTGAATGCGGTACCACACAGTTGATACGTTAATCTGGGATTACTGCTCCCATACGCATACCTTGCATTTGTCAATATTAAACTGCCACTTCTCAGTCCATTGACTAATTTTTCTAGATCTTGTTGCAGTAGCATACTCTGATTACTATCTTTAAACATCCTGCCAATCTTCGTATCATCTGCAAACATAGACATTATGCCATCACCAATATCATTAAAAAATACTGAAAACAATAATTGGTCGAGCACTGAACCCTGATGGACTTCACTAATAACATTTGTCCATGAAGAGCAGTTCCCATTGATAGCAACTCTATCTTCCCCCACTCAACCATCGTTATTTCACCATCTTCCCCTACTCTGGAATTGTAAGGCAGATCATTAATTCACACTTAAGCCACGGACGAATTTAATCCAGTCGTACCGCAATTTTGCTGCGCGGCAATCTTTCACAATTGTGAGGGATTATAATAAATTCATTTTATAATCCCTCTCTATTTCGTTATTGCTTTTCATTTTTTGTTCTTTCAGTACAGATTATTCGTTAGTGTGAATACGCCTTTGAAGCAGAAGTCTACCCAATGAAGCAGATAACTCAGCTGGTATTGATGCAAGTTGCTGCTGCTAGAAGTCAGCAAGACGTCTGTGTTGAATTGTATCTATTCCATTCTTAAAAATTGCGGAAGTACTAAGTTTTGGGAATAGTGTAAGCATTGAAGGCAAAACACTTCTGACTTTCTCAAATATCAACAGGAGATGCGAATGCGTCAGAAAACGAAATCTGCAAGCAGTGCATCCATCTGTTTTGGAAAGGTCACTCAAAGGAAGAAATTAGTTAATATTTACATGAAAAGTGCTAAAAAAATCATGCATTTCATCCTTACAAATTTTGTATACCTCAAGAACTACATGAAAATTACAAAAGAATCGAATTTCACAATTTATGACACAATTTATTTATCAAATAAATATACTTTCTTATACAAATTTGTATGTTTCGGTTTCAATGAATTCAAAAAAGACGACTACCATATTGATGATTGGATTTTCCCCCACCTATTGTTAAATATCAAATATGCTTTTCATTTGTTTTTCTATATTTAATAATTAATTTATATTTAATTATTAAAAAATAGTTTAATTCAATTTAGTTTATTTCATTGTTAGGAAGCAATCTAATAAAAGTTAAATTATGATTACATTACAATTTAATTCAAATGAAAAGGGACTATGAAGCCCAATAAGTCCTATTATTATTATAATAATCTTAAATTATAGGTGAAAACCTCATACCTTTGAATAGGACTGTTAATCTCTCAACACTCAATCGCGAATGATTATAATATGAATTTATAATATGAATTTAATCCCCTTGACGTGATATGAGAGTTGAATACATGCTTATTTTAATTAATAGTTACTTTAACTTGATTCATTTATGACAATACATGGGGGTAAATTCATATTATAATCATTCGCGATTGAGTGTTGAGAGATTAACAGTCCTACTCAAAGGTGTGAGGTTTTCACCTATAATTTAAGATTATTACAATTTAAATATTGCGCAGGTCATATTTTTTACATAGCTGTACAAATACTGTAAAAGCAGAACAAAGTTTGCATTAATACATTACACATCAAATGTTATAAATATAATATAAAATATAAAAATATATATTGTTATTTACTCTCAGTGAGATGTCTTTGCTCAGCAGTTCCCTTTCATAGATAATTGTCTCCTCATCGGCGGATCAGTAGGCACCACGGCCAGGGCCATGCAAATGGGGGGAGGGGGGGTATATTGGATGCGCCACACCAGGGCTCCTGATCAAGGGAGCCATCAAAGTCTCAACAAAATAAACGAGGCCCCTTAACTCCTTTTGACTTCTGGACTCCCAAGTACCTTTGCACGGCCCTGACCACTAGTCTATTGACACACCAATGGAGACAAAGTGCAGATAGACGGAAGATTCTTGTTGAATTTATTTAAGTTAGAGGAAGCTTCAAGGGTACAGAAAATGCACTACAGTCGGCACAATAGTTAAATTCATTTTCCGTAGCTTGAAGCTTACCATCTAAATTAATTAATACTGTGTTATTTGATTAATTGCCAATAAATTAATTTAATTATAAAATAAAGTAATTATTAAAATATCATCAAAAACTATTTTAAATGTCCGAAGGTATCGATGTACAATCAATCTGTACATCGTATTGACGGCTACTCGTTCAGAAAAGTCCCGAGTTGAACTGAAGTTGAAAGTGTCTGCAGTTCTGCCCAGACACGATAGTATAGCAGGGAGCACAGAGTGGACACTCGCTCAATTCCTCCCAGCGCCCTCACTTTCAGGGAATGAAACTAACGCGGCAATCTGTGGCCATCAAAACTCACCGAGTAATAACGCGCATGCCCAACGCTAATAAAGTTGCTAACACGTGGTTGCTTCTGTCTCGAGTTCTAGTGTTCGTTGAACGTAGAAATTTTGTTTTACGTAGTCTTTTTTTTTTTTTTTTTTTACTGTTGTTATAATTATTTGTGTATTTATTTTTCTATTATTATAATTATCTGCTTTCATTCACAGAAATAAGTGTTTCGTGTGCTATAAATGTTGACGGCGATTGTACTAATTTCCGAAAGAACATTTAAGATAATTTATCGGAATGTTTAATGAAATGTAAGAAAAAAAAAAAAAAAAACTGAATAGTTAATTAATAACACGTGGTTGCTTACTTTCTTTTGAGTTCTAGTGTTCGTAGCATTTTGTTTTGTGTAAAATTTTGTTTTACATAACTCTTTTTTTACTATTATAATTATTTGTTCCTTTTTTTTTTTAAACTATTATTATAATTATCTGCTGACATCATGCACAGAAATAAGTGTTTCGTATGCAATAAATCTAGAGTTCGATTGTACCGATTTCTGAAAGAACATTTAAGATAATTTTTCAGAACTGGAAATGTTTAATGAAATGTTTAAAAAACAAAAAATACTGAATAGCTAATTAATTACTAATTCATAACTTATTACATTAATTTATACGAATAGTGTATTGATATTAATCAGAGTAATAGTTTATGAAATAATTAAATTATTCCATAAAAAACTTCATGAAATATGTCATAGCATATTTACTGTTACTGAAATCAAGTCAAGTCAGCCAGAGTCTCACTGACACCAGAGTCTCACTGATACTATACATGTTTACCTACATACAGATCAATATACTAACGTTTCACTTTAATTTCTTTGGCTATTAATAAAACAAACAAACAAACAAATCTGTGTCTAGAATATGAAGACATGTTAAGTGGCCTCACGGAACTAGTTTTCTAAAGAAACAGATAATTATTAGCAAATATAAAATGGATTGCGTATTTTCTATTTCATTTTTATGGAAATCACCTTAATTTGTGTTGTTGCAAAATTCTGTTCGGTGTAATCATCATCCAGTATTGAACAGAACGCGGTCAAATTTTTAAATTCAGCCAAGAACCCGATTGCACTGAATGTTTTTTGTAGATTACAGAGAGATTAAGGTCAGCTACTTGTTTAAAGAACATTAAGTTGCAAGTCGCAGAATTACAGGATTAGTTGGTTTTACAGTGTTTCCTTGCAGGTGTGAAATACGTCTGTTTTTTTACCAAAAAAAAATGAAAAAAGAGATAATTGCAGGATATACTATGGGAACTAGCTTGTTCCCAAAGGCTACCCAACCACGATATGAAAACTATATACTACAGATAAAAATAGTTTTTCTTATGTAATAGTAAATATTACAGAAGAAAAAAATGAAATGTTCTTACCTGGAACTAACCGTTTCATTACCATCTCTTCTTTCTCGTCACAATAAGAAACGAAAGCGTCGAAAGGCTTATCATCGTTATTTTCTTCCTCTTTGAACCAAGCAATACCGTGAGAATAAAGCCACACCTTCACAGACATTTGGTAGCATGAACACGTGACGTAGATCAAAACAGCAATCACAAAAGTAGCTAGGATGAAATATAATGGGACTTAATGAGATTCGATTACACTTGGAAATCTCTATCAAAACGCACTCCTTAACTAACATTAATAATGCCTATGCTTATGACCCATAGATTTTAATTACCGTTAAGAAGTTATTGCTGAAAAACTCTGAAAAATTTGAGACTGACTGACTCCCTCTCTTATTAATGAAGAAAATTTATTGCCTAATTTCTTATACATTTCTTGTGTTAATACGAAGGAGAGTCAGTAAGTCAACAAGAAAGCAGGCTACTCAACTGAACGGAGCATTGTTTTTCAACACGATCACCAAGAATATTATACATATGAACTGCTCAGAAAAATTCTGGTAAAACCCGTGCTAACATCCAGTAATATGAATGAGCAAAGAATAGGGAGATCAGATTTGATTGTTTCAAATTTAGACCATGAAGTAGTGGCCCACTAAATAAAAGAACGTCCGTTCCTGTCGTAACCAGTGATATACATCACTTTTAACCTCAGAATCTCTAGGAAAAGTTTGCTACCAGCTGTTGTTTAAATAAACTAACAAAATGTTTGTTGTTGTAGGGTTTTAGGAGCATCAGCGACTAAGGCCATATCGCTTCGTATGTACTGTCTATAAATTGCGTGTGTTCTGTTCTCGATTTTCTGTTAGCTGGAATAAAAACCCTAGTTTCCAGAAAGAAAAACCGTGCTACACTCGCTTGAGACCGACTAACTCAGTCACGTTGTAAAAAAGGCCCATAAAAATTCCTCACGTCATCGATGGACTCGAACTGAGATCTTTTACACCGGGTGTGGGAAGGACAGCAATTCTACCAACTGTGCTACCCACGAGGGCACCAACAAATGGAAGTCGCTACGACTGTAGGGAGAACTATCAATAAGTGTCCATCCCAAAATATTAATGGTTTCAAGGACTGCATCTGCTGATGCAGCCTGACGTTGTCATGCACTACTAGCACTCCACATGTCAATAGCGCAGATAGCTTTCTACGTATTCTCCATAAATTCTCTAAGAAATGTATATGATGCGGAATACGTGGTATTCATGGACTTATAAACTCAGCTGCACCACAGTCTCAGAAAACAGGGACCATTATGCGAGTGAAGGATACAGCACTTAATACTACCGTGGAAGGTTCTGCCACCTCTCCTATTATTTCGTTGCACACAGTGTACCTAATATGATTGGTATGAAAAGGTAACAAGAAACTAGAGCAGATTCCCATTGGTTTTACAAGAACAGTAGAGAAAAAAGTGTAAATAACGTTATCAGTTTGAAAACAGCCTTCCTCTAACTTACCTACAATAGTGACAGAGAGAGTAATGTAGTATGGAACGGTATTAGGGCAGAGATCATCCAGTGTCAAAGATGTCAAAGGTTTATCACGTTTGGGGGAATCCAGTGGTTCTCCCGAACACAAGATGTCTTTCATGTCGGTCACCTGTTTGGAAAATAAAAATTCACACGCGGTGTGTAAGGAATAGGTTTATATGACTTCAAAATTTTATTTCATTTATTTTTTATTAACAAAAATCAGCACACCATCACTCTAGAACATATAGTTGCCATTCTTTTCGAAAGAGTTTCGATCAAAAGTAAATAGCTTTACAGTAATAAATTAGAAAGAGTATATATATCTTTATATTCATCGGAACTGTTATGTATATCTAAAAGAAATAGATAGAATAAAATAAAAACGATTCATAAATAAAACATTCTTAAACATATTTATTAGATCAGCATATAAAAATGTATCGCATATATTTAAAAATAATTTTATTTAAAATTTTATAAATTTTTAAAAATGTAAATTATTTTAAATTTAAATTTTTTATATATTTTTTTAAAAATTCGAATTATTTTAAATTTAAATTTTTTTATATATTTTTTTAAAAAATTCAAATTATTTAAAATTTTAAATTTTAAATTATATTTTAAATATTATTTTATTTTATTAGTATTTAATTTTAATATTTTAATTTTAAAATAATTTTATTTTATTAATATTTAATTTTAATATTTTTATTTTAAAATAATTTTATTTTATTAAAATAAAATAACTTTATTATAACCCTAAAATAATTTAGAGTTATAATAAAAACTACATTAAAGTGACCTTGAACACTCTTTCTAATACCAGAAAGTGAACTCCCCCCCACGTTCCACAGGAAGTGATCGACATGAGTTTGATAATTTGACACATGAAAGAAATTTTTTATTCAAACTCGTGACAATTTTCATTCATACAAAATCTGTTTCCTCAGACTGGTGGCTGTCAACCTGATGTCATCGGGCAGCCAACGTTGATAAACCACCTAAAATAATTTTTACGGGCATCTGTAAAAGTAAAATAATTTTGACACGAATATTCTACATAGCGTTTTCAGGTGATTCGATAAATTATTACGAATTATTCATAATTTTAGCATAGAAGTTTGACAGAAACTTTGGACAAAATCATTTGTATTAACATTTTCTAAACACTGCTTATATCTGTTATCTTAATTGCAAAATAGCTTGGAGAACCTTGTTTACACGTAAATAATGTTGGTATAGCGTTAAGAGAAGGCTGACGAGGGATCTACATTCAGAAAAACTCCATTTTCTCCTCCCTTTCGCAAGTTTATATATTTTTACATAGTTATGCTAATTTCATATTTCATTGTTACACTTATATATTTAGCTGTTACAAAAAAGTGAACTAAGCCCAGTTTCATTCAATGATTCTTCTTCCTCTTTTTAAGAACTTTATTTGTAATATTAATATTTTAAAGAATATTTATTTGGTTTAATCTGTGCTTAGGATATAATTTCATTTCTATATTTTCTATTTCGACACAAAGGCCAAAATGTGCCTGTTTTAGTATGCCTCTGCTGAATAACTTGTTATATACCTGGATTTGCTTAAAAAAAATGAAAACGTTTAGATGTTTTAGTGTCAGTGGTTCGACAGAGATTATAGAATTGCTGCACGAATATTTTGGTGAGAACTGCATTCGACAACGATATGTTTAATCATGAGTTTCCTGCTGAGGTAGGCATATTCAGTGAATTAAAGGTGTTAAATGAATTAAATGATGTTGCGTGTTGGAAATACTCCTGCACTTAGCCGCACCTAACTTCGATATGCAAGGCCCAAAAAACAAAAAAGAAATAACATCCCCCAAATTCATTGATCCACCACGATGTCTCGAAGCCGCATCCTCCATCCCTTGGGAAGCTCTCAACAATTGCGATCTCCAGCTGGCTGTGGATCTCATGACCAGGTGGATCCGGACCATTGCCAATTACGGAGCGACAAAGACTGTCTGCATCGCTCCCCGTTCAAGAGCTTGGTGGACACCTGCACTGAACAAAACCTTCCAAGAAAAACAAAATCTGCATAAGAGATGGAAAGAGTCAGGCGCTGTACAAGATCGGATTGCCTTCTCCAGACCAACGGCAGTGTTCAACTGGCAGAAATCATCTGCAATCAAAAAACAACTCTACAAAAAGGCAAACCATTTTATGACTCTCATAAAATGGTCAGCACACAGGAAGTTCCTAAAACACTGGATCTTGAACTGTGGATGGACCACATTGCACGATTCTCGAACAATGTGACCCCGAAATATCAAGGCAACTTTCCTGTCAACAACGTCCCAACGGATATACTCGCCACCGTTTGCATCACCAGGAAGCAGCTTATAACTGCTATAAATGGATTTCCACCACCGCAACCTCAAGCCCAGACCTTATGCCACAATTCATGATCAAGTGTCTCAGCACGTTTATCGTCGATCCACTACTATCAATTTTTAACCGTGTCTTAACGCAGCACTACTTTACTCCTCTCTGGAAGAGATATGCTGTCAGGCCACATCCTAAATGCCAATCTGCATCCCTCATTAAACAGTTCAGACCAATCTCTCGCTCTTCTAGCCTCTTGAAACTTATGGAGAAGCATTACTTTCAACCATCACCAATCAAATCATGCTTCACAAACCCCCACAAATTCACTAAGCCATTCCCGAAAGATCCACAGTCATCAATTCCAGCCTCTTAAAACTTATGGTGAAGCATTACTTTCAACCATCACCAATCAAATCATGCCTCACAAACCCCCACAAATTCACTAAGCCATTCCCGAAAGATCCACAGTCATCAATTTAACATCCATAACCAACACCATTCTCAGAGCACTAGAAGCTAAAACAGAACTTGCCGTCACGTATTTCGACCTGGAAGCTGCCTTCGACTCAATCAGCATTCCCTCGCTCGTTCACCTTCTAGAAAATTACTTCCATATAAAAGGTGACATGTTGTGATTTATCACAACCCTGCTATCAGACAGAATCATTGTTCTTACAGCGGATCAAGGTATAATCTCAAGAAAAGTCACTGCGGGAGTTCCCCAAGGCGGAGTCCTCTCCGGAGCATTATTTACTGCTGTCATTATTCCGTTTGTGCAAGAGAGAGAAGACATAATCTGCTATGCTGACGATATTAAGCTACACACCCAGATTAACCTGGGCGAACATATCTCAAAAATTAATAAAAAGATCAATCGAAAGCTACACGACTTAGAATCCTATCTCCATCAATTTGGATTACTTATTATCCTGCAAAATCAGCCCAAATTGTCTTTTCTTTGAAGCACCAACCCAACGAAGTCCAAACTTCCCTAGATGGCATTCTCCTTCCAGTGGTAAATACACATACGGACTTGGGAGTCGTCTTCGATTGCAAACTGACCTTCAAGCCCCACATTGACAAGCTCATAACAAAATTCTGCAAAATGCGATTACCAAACAACAACTACTCCACGTTAAGGATCTGGATGTGACTCGGCGGTACGTATACACCTCTGTATACTCCTTTGTGTTATACGCCTCAGAAATATGGGCATCTGCAGCCCCCACGAATATCAAGCATGTGTTCCGAATACTGGCTCCTTCGTTGGATCACACATAAACATCATCGTCAACCCCAGCAAAGAACAACTGCGATGGCAACCGCACTGAACTTTGCCCGACTGCCAAACCTTATAATGGAAAGACGCCTCACCCTAACTGCCAAAATGACCACTGGAATAATATCCGAGCCAAACATATGGGAACTGTGCAGCTGGAGAATCCCTCAACCCGGACTGAGGTCAGCTCCAACACTTATAGCCAGCCATAATAGACTAGCCCTTAGTGACCGCTTTCTCCCCAAGCAGATGCTTATCACAGTCCAAGCAATCGAAGGTGATCTCTAGTCTCTACAAATTGGTCAAGAATCGCAAATACCGGAGAGAGAGAGATCCTGGATGACCTAAACTCAACCAGGCAAACTGCAGTGTAATGTCGCAGTATAATAAATTTAAAAAAGAATGTCTGTATAATACTGTATATAATGTCAAAAATACTGTATAATATTTTTATGAATATATTGTGAATAATTTAACTGAAACTTATTATATTGTTGGGCCTGGGAGATGAACCCGAACTTCGATGTGGGCCCCGTCCTCAAGGCCTTTGTCTACCAGCCAATGTGAAGCCCCTGGCATTCCTGCCGTAAAGGATAGGGTACATTGTATACAATAAAGATTATATTCATATATTTATTTATTACGTTATCGTCTTTTCGGATCGTTATCAATTTTGCTTTGGTCACTTTTTTTATCTTGTAGTTCTTGGACTGTTTCTTCTTCTGAACAGTTTAACAGTTCTTATTCTCTTATTACAACAACAGCCACTGTCAGGCCTGTTTAACCTTTGGAGGGAATCGTACGCCGTATTGATATCACGTGACCATATTTTCGAGCATCTTGTACCGACTTCTGTAATTCGACCTTTTTGGTAATTCTTATACAACTCCTATAAATGTCCATTATATCTGTCCGAAGTTTCTCGCTGTCTCCTCATTTCATCATTATTCTATGGTATACCAACGTATCAAATTTTGTCCCGTTTCATCGAAAGCTGCACGAGTTACACTACGTTATCTACGTGTTCTGTTAATTCTGTCGAGCATTGTATATTAAAACGGCCCATACAGCGATGTAACAATTCTGAATTTTTAATTCAATTTATTATTTATTTATTTTGTTGTTCTTTACGCACACGTTTTGCGCATACGTTCTTTACGCATGCGTTTTGGTCCTTGAGGTTGTCACAGACATTCTCTCAGATATGCCAGACAAGCTGTACTTGCTACCTGTGAGTCTAAAACGCTGATGGAACTGATATCGGGTGACACTCAAGTCAAGTGGACCCAATTTCAGCGAAGTCCGGACGGTCTGTGACAGCCAAATCCTCTGCTTGCACCTTCACGATGGTGGGACTGTTAGTAATCCTGGGTATAACCTCCATGCACAAGTACATGGTGGATGACCACCCAGGTGTGAACCAACGTAAGCAGGGGTTGAGGTGTGGCGCCCACACCACATGCAGAGAACGCAGCCCCTCTATGTTACCAGGCAGTAGATGACTCTCATCAACTGGTGAAATACCACCACTTGCTTATTGGGGGCTTGAAGTGGTACAACCCATGTTTAGTCTCTTTTGTTCCACACAAAAGGGGAACAAGTTCGGCGAACGAGCGCCTGTAATTGCGATCAGAAGCGAATTTCTGGAGGTCAACTAAGTTCCGGTCAACCCTTCCCTATCTCTTTCATCATGCAGTATGATTGATGACTTTTGAGGTTATGATGAACGTGACGAGATCCAATAGAAGAAAATCTTCATTGTACAGTAAAGATAATGGGATAATGATATGGGGTTATACGAAAATATGTACAGTATAAAAATTTGTACAGTATAAAAGATAACATAACAATTAAAAACCTAGCATTAATCATTCAATAGATATGACTATGTACATAGTTGTGAGGCAGACAGTACATCAAGGTATGTACACGTTAATATGTACAAAGCACATATTTAAGCATATTCACACAAGTCAGAATATTTCACAGTGCCAAATTGATGTTGTATTGCATGAGACAGTTCGTCGATTTGCCTGCGACGTGCCGTTCTGCTCCTCATAGCAGATGGCAGTTGGAGGTTTCGGTATGAGTGGACATCAGGGGCCAAACAAAAGGGGAACAAGTTCAGCCAACGAGCGCCTGTAATTGCGATCCGAAGCGAATTTCTGGAAGTCAACTCCGATCATTAGTAGGGCTTGTAGTACTGTAGGAAGTACTTGTCCAGGTAGGAATCTGTCACTGATCTTCAGCCTGTTCCGTTGTAGCTGAAGAAGAGGGGTGGCTCGTAAGGAAGGAAGTGGAACATGCCACTGGCATATATCCCAGAAGTCGGGGGAGTTGATTTTTCCAACCAGCATTTTGACTGTGGTCACAGTTCTCCTCATGCTGATTATTTGAGGCAGCCGCGGGATTTGGAGTTGGTCGGCCATGCTGGTGGTCCTCTGCTGAGGGGGGAGTCGATGCTTGTGGGTTGCCCACTTCAATATCCAGTATTCACTGGCGAAGATGGGCTTCATGAGAGAAGGTACTGCGGATGCCCATATTTCAGAGGCATACAGAAAGGTAGGATACACAACGGTTTCCAGGTATCTGAGTGTGGTTCTTGCGTCTGTTATGAAGAAGATGTTGACGGGCAATCCAGCGCATTCGGCTGATCTTGTGTAGAACACATTCGATGTGACAGTTGAACTTAAAGTTTGGGTCCAAGGTTACACCGAGATCTTTGTGTTTAACTTGGAATAACTGCACCATGCAGTGAGGGTTGTATGGATGTGGGACACTTCTTCAGAGAAAAAAACCATAATAACGGATTTTTGGGGGTTCAGTTTAAGACCGAAATGGTTGAGATGGCTAGAGAAAGCTGTGATCTTATTACAGATTTCCGATGTGATCACTCCTCTGTCGGCTGATGGTGGTATTTCCGTTAGGAACTTTATATCGTCGGCGTAGGTAATATTCCTGTTACACACAAACGGAATAAGGAGGGCGGTAAAAAGTAACCCCGATAAAACGCCACCTTGCGGCACACCTGCATTGATGGATCGGGTACAGCATAGGTTGCGATGAGTGAGGTACACTGTTCTATTCCAGAGGAGCGAGTGCAGAAAAGCGAAAACGTCACCTTTGATCCGAAGGAAATTGGTTAGGAGATTCAGAAGGGCTGAGATGTTGAGGCTATCAAAAGCAGCTTTGATATCGGCATAAACAACCGCCATTTCTGATCTGGCCTCAAATGAATTTAGAATTTCCGTTTGGAGTGCCAGAAGGTTGGAGACAGTTGATCTATTAGGGAGAACAAAATGGAGCTGTTTTGATGATTGTGGAAGAAGATAGCGTGTTATATGCGGAAGAAGGACTTTTTCCAGTAGCTTTAGGAGGGTGGATGCAGTGGATATCGGTCTGTAGTGCTTCGGCTGGCTTGGTAGTTGAACTTTAGGTAGTGGCGCGAGAGCGTATTTGCTCCAGGATGCAGGAAATACTCTATGAGAGAGGATGGAGTTGAATAAGTACAGCAGAGGATCAAAGATATATGGACTGAGGAACTTTACGATGAAATTAGTTTATCGACGTCAGCGGTGCATGACGGACGAAGCGAGTTGATGGCTTGACGGAGCTGCTGTCGATCGATTTGAATGGAAAACAGCTCATCATCTGGACTAGAAATGGGGTCTAGTTGTTAATCATATGGTTGTGCGATGTTGTCTTGGAAACTGGCTACATAGTTGATCAACTGGATTGAAATTGGAACCTGGTTCAGAGTTATGGGTAAATGGCACTTTGCCTTTGGATAAGGTCTTGTCAGTATATTCTTTAATGGCTTGCGATTTCAGTCTGTTAAACAGTGCTCTAGCTTTGGAGTACTGAGTTCGGTCATATGCTGTACCAGACTGTTTCCATTGTTTATGGAGGGACTGTTTGCACTTGAAACTGTAATTTAACTCCGAAGACCACCAAGCATTAGTTCTAGCGGAGATACTGACCTGTTTAGCTGCTGAGTACATGGTAACAGTGTGCAACCATCTAGTTAATATGTCTAGAGTCAGTTCCGGATCTTCTGATTCGAGAACTTCCCAGGGAATTAATCTTGTTGCATAAAGGCATCTGTTCGGTTGTAGGAAGGTGGGAGAGATGATGATTTTCCTTTTGACGTAGTGGGAGACATTAAAGTTGGGCGTTGGGAGCTGCAATAGGACTACGATGGGTTCATGGTCGAATTCAAAGTGAGTTTCGGGTTTAATGTCGACGCTACAGGAATGATATGAGGAATGATATGATATGAGATAATATGAGATCCAGGCGATGAAGACCTCTAGTTGGGCCTTCATTTATGATCCTGAGGCCACTAGGTGCAATCTTAGCCATAAGTGACTCATGAAGGTGTTGAAGATTTGGTGGTAATTTAAAATCTCCACAGATGAGGTGGATAGCAGATGTGTGAAGCGTATTTATTAGCCAGGATACAATATCATTGATTGTCTGAGCATCGGGGGTTGGGGGTATATATATTTTACCGAGATCTAATAAGCAGGAGTTGATCTTGACCGTTACTATCAATGCTTCTAATAGATTGGATTTGCTGGAGACTACATGTACGAACTCAAGTCTACTGGCATTTATGATAAGAGCAACGCCCCCACCACAGGTATGAGATCGGGAGGTGAAGAAAGATTTGTAACCAGCAGCTTGGGCGGAGGCAATTGATTCTTATTGTGGTTCCAGCCAGGTTTCAGACATGCAGATGACGTCAGCCATTTGGGACAGAAGCATCTGCTCAAGTGTCTCGAGCTTATTCCGAATACTACGAACATTTTGATAAAAAATCTTGAGTGTAAGGTGACACGAGACCTTCAGGAGTGCTGATTTGAGGACAGCATTTATTTTCTTTGTTGGCTTTTTAGCACGGTTGGTCGCAATATTTGGTATCAGCTGAGGGTGGATTTCATTGGAGCTGTGGTATTGCAGAGATTGATCAGAGGTTTTGTCATCAGGGTATATATAGGGCTCATCATCGTGTGACCCTGATTCCTGGTTTTGGGGCTTCTGAGAATAGGAATGTCTATCATGGCGTCATGCTTGGGAGTAGTCTTGGTGGGATAGCGCATTAGCCATGGCTAGACATGGGGTGATATTGGATTTAGGTTCATAGTATGGCCTGAGTAGTGATCCAGACGGCCAGAGAGCAGTCGCTGATATGGAGGTGAAATTCTGTGCATCGCACTCGACTTTGAACGATGTATGCAGGGGAGTTTTCTTAAGAAGTGTGACGGACACAGTAAGGTGCAGCTCATGCATTATGTATGACTCGATATCATGTGGAGTTGTATTTGGGGCCAGTCGGGAAATGAATAGACTTCGTCGAAGACGGGCAGTTGGCGGATGCATTCCCTGCAGCCTGGAGGTGGCCGAGGTGCCCATTTTAAATGATCGCCTTCTCTTTAATACATTTAGGGTTCCCAATTTACTCTCTTCGGGGGTGGGAGGCTTACTGCAGTAACTCTGGCCACAAGTGTAGGAGGAGGTGCAGATACAACTTCCGCCCAGGATGGTTGTAATGTTAGCAGTGGGGGGCCGCAATTGTGGATTGGCTTCTATAATTCCCGCTCTCTCTTTCAAAACAGTCCGAACACGTGCCGCCACCAGCCAACTCCCATTTACTGTTCAACTTCAAACCCACAGAACCAACTTTTCATCTTCCTTGTTTATTCATTCAACTGCCGTTTTCTGGAACAACCTTCCTTCATACGTATTTCCTGCAAATTACAATCTACAGAAGTTCAAGTCCAATATCAACAAATATCTTCTTTCGTCTTCTCAACCTCCAACCCAAGCACGGTACTAAGCACTATGGGTTCTAATACCTCTCGTGTTTGGGGTTCACATAAAAAAAAAAAAAAAAAAAAACCACTTTTCCATAAGTTCCAAATTCAAAATTTTGCAAATGATTCATATAATGAACACGAGATGGCAGCACCAGCAACTATTCCATCGTGCTTTGCGAGTACATTTTACACGTAAAAAAATATATAAAAATTCTGCGATGAATTAAAATTATTTTGTTTCCATAGGGAACAAAATAAGGGAGAATGGAAGTAATATATAAATATCTATCCAGTCAGGACAATTAGAGGGTTATGACTTTTTGACCTTTTAGAAATGGCTGCATTGAAGTTTTAAATAGTTAAAAATATTTAAAACTCAAAAGGCATAAATACAGTAAAATTATTTGTATATTTATAGGTATGAATAATATCGTGCTATAGTCTGCTTATACTTGTATTTTGTTTTTGCCCATAGCCATTCTGTCGAGCAAGGTATATTAAAACGGCCCATACAATGTAACAATTCTGAATTTTTAATTATATTTATTATTTATTTATTTTGTTGTTCTTTATGCACACTTTTCCATAAGTTCCAAATAGAACAGAGTAGAAAACATGACGCATGCTTTTTTTTTTTTTGTCTGTTTGTTTGTTCGAGCATCTTGTATCGACTTCTGTAATTCGACCTTCTCATAAATATGCTGGTAAACAATCCGTATACCAGGATTTTTTATACCAGGATACGAAATGCGCACACGAAAATGCATATGTAATTCGCACGCTCATTCGAAAGATCCCCAGACATAATAGCCTCTCTGTTTTCTATCAGAATGCCCGTAGCATCCGTAACAAGCTTGAATCTGTAGAAGAGCTTTTACTCTCACACAATTTTCATGTGCTCTTCATAACAGAAACCTGGCTTGGCCGAAATTTTGTAGTTTGTGGTGTTTTGTAGAAGAGTGGGACTCTTCTACAAAACACCACAAATACTTATTATTATTATTATTATTATTATTATTATTATCTGTTTATTTCCATAAGGAAACCACCCAGGGACGGCGAAGTGCCAGGAGGGTGCTAGGTACATATCAGGGTACGAGATACTGCATGTAGTGGGTTAAATATACTGAACACGTAGACTCGTCCCGAAATATTATCTACACATTTATGTTTAATATATACAGTATTTACACATTAATGATTCTGTACATGTTGTTACTAAGAATTACAAAAGCCAGTCCACTAAGTTCGAAGGGCTAATTGTGTCATGCGAATTTAAACCTGCTCGCATTGATATTGCAGTTATATACACCCCCCCCAGGACCCGACGCTGAAACCATCAATGGTTTCAGCGTCGGGTCCTTTACCTGTGGACACTAATTTTCCCCTCAACTTGTTAATCTTCGGTCCAGATTGCTAAAATGCACACGCGCACTCGAAAATAGATTGCGCACGCGCATACGAATTTCAATGGTGATGTCATCTGGTGATCTGTGTCTAAGTCAGTAGGGATATAAATAGGAATGCAGCTGTGGTTGTCCTATATTGGATCTTCTAAGATTTGGTGGTGGCGTAGTTTCATTTGCTGGTAGGCCTCTGCATTGATTCCCAAAATATAGGTGGTTGTCTTCTCTTGGTTTTGATGATGATCCGGATAGTGACTATATCCATGGTAAGATCTTCCGTCGTGCGAATACGTCTTATGCGTAGCGCGTAAAGGCGACATAGTCTTCTTCTCTTTTGAGGATGTGCCGTTTTTGGTTTTTAGGAAGGTAATGTAACCTAGTCAAGAGGAGGCATCTCAAATCTTCATATATTTCGCACTCGTACATCAGGTGGTCCCAACTTTCAACGGAACCACAGAGGTATTGTGGGTTTTCGGTGATCCCGAGTGCAGTGAGCTTTCCTCTGATAGATCCATGGCCAGTTAACAAAAAAGTGACGTATAGGCCAGGGGAGAACCATGTGGGAGATTTTGGGTATACTGTTGCTATTGTAGGAATGAATTTTCTGGTGACTTCTCCCTTTGTAGACTGTGTCCACCTAAACTGCCAGACCTGCTGCAAGTATGCAGTGAAGCGCTTCTTCTCGGCCTTGATGTTATTTGAGGGGTCGGTGGTAAAATCCAGACAGGAGATGGCTTTACCTTTGGAAAGCATATAAAGTAAACCACATTTGATTATTTCTAGATCTAGAGGTAGCACGTCAGCCATAATTTACAAGGCATGTGTGCTGACTATGCAGCAGGCCCGGGTAATGGTGAGCAGGATGACGCGCTGAATCTAGTCAAGCTTCCTCTTGTTAACTGCTGTGGTGGCCTTTGAAAACCAGATACCAGATGCATGGGGGTGAACATAGCCTTATAGAAGAGGGTAAGTGCGCGTCGCTTCAATCCCCAGTCCCGACTTGCGATTCTTGCCACTAGTGCAGTGTATTTTCGAATTTTGGTATGTAGATATTTCAGGTGTGGTGTGGAAGAGAGGTTCCTGTTCAAGATCACTCCAAGATATCTCATCTCAGTTGTTAACCGGATAGTTCTCCCTTGGATTTTTATTTGTGGTGGCCTATCTACGTTCAGAGAGCCTTTAAGCAGGATGGAATTTGTCTTTACTGGTGAGATTTCCAGGTGGTTGTGACAGAGCAAGTCCTGTAAAGTTCCGAGCGCTCTATTTGCTGAGGCTTTCAGTTGGGATCTAGTATCAGCGGAACGGGTAAGGACTAATTCGTCTGCATATTTTATTTTTATTTTTTTATTTTATTTTTATTTTATTTTATTTTGTACATATGCTTTTATTGTTTGAATCTATATCAATGTTTATCGTCCTGTTAGATTTCATATTATTGTTATTATGTTTATTGATCTGATCTCAGATACACTGTTAATGGTTACCTGTTGTGTATCTTTTTATTAATAAAATAAAATAAAAAATAAAATGCGCATACGAAATTGGACATGCGTATGCGCATACGAAAATAGACATGCGCATGCGTATACGAAAATAGACATGCGCACGCGCATTCCAAAAATAGATATGCGCACACGCATGCGAAAATAGACGTGCGCACGCGCATACGAAAATAGATATGCGCAGGCGCATGCGAAAATAGACGTGCGCACGCGCATACGAAAATAGACATGCGCACGCACATTCTGCATGTTCATTCTGCTACTCTATCCTATAGTTGGCCACCTATAAGATCTGACCAGACAGATGACATTCCAGGCCTATTTTGGAAAAGGACTGTCACTACATTGAAACCCCTCATACTGCGGATCTTCAACCTGTCTCTCAGGCTGGGGAAGTATCCTAAGCACTTTAAGCAGGTCAATATAGTTCCTATTTTCAAAAAAGGTGATAAAAATGACGTATGTGATTACAGACCCATAACCTTGCAAAACAGCCTGGCTAAACTCTCAGGCTGCCCAACCCGAGGGAAAAAAAAAAAATAAAACAATAAAAAATAATAATAAATAAAAAAAAATAATAATAATAAATAAATAAATAAATAAATAATAGTAATAATAAAAAAAAAAAAAAAGTTAAAATAAAATATAAATATGTATAGTTAATACCATTATATACATTGAATGTTGTTACTAATTTAAGAACACAACAGTTAGTTTCTAAGTTAACAGCTGTTTGACCTAGTAAGGTAGAAATATTAAGTTCATGAGCACATCACTCTATTGTCCACTTCTAGAATTTGTAAACAATGTGCGTCTTCTTTTAAACACCTTGTCAGAAAAGGATTGGAATGCTGCAAAGTTCTTGGCATCTTGAATCAAAATATCGAGGTTATCAGTCCTAATAGGTTGAGTGCTGTTAACTAGTTCTTGTCTGAAGTCGTCATAAGCCGGGCAGTAAAGCAGAACATGCCTCCAATCTTCTACAGCCCCACAAAAACACAAAGGGTCAGGTTCAAGTCCAAATTTACACAATTTATCCCGTAGTGAACCATGTCCAGTAATTAAATATGACGTTGTCATAGAAGGATAAAACCATCCCATAACTTTCTTATTTACAGCAAATGTTGCATCTTCAATGAACTCCCTGGTAGTGAGTCCTGTTTCACTGGATTGCCATCTGTATTTCCACTTCTCAGTGAATTTTGTCCAAAGATTAATTTTCTCCTGCCGAATGTCCGTGGCCGGATTACTTGCAATGTCGAGGATTTCAGTTGCCAATCCTTTCTTTAAGTTAGAAATCATGCCTCGGTATGCCACATAAAGGTCGATCGGAATACAACCTGAGATCACTTGTAAAGCATTGGTTGATGTCGTTCTGCAGCATCTGTGTGTTGCCAATATCATCTTTCTCTGCAATGATGAGAGTTTGGCCTTCACTGTGACGTGAGTAACCCTAGGAAACCATATGGCAGCCGCATATACTACAATTGGCAGAAATATAGCCTTATAATATAATGCCAAAGTTTTGTGCTTTATACCCCATTCTGCTCTTGAGAGCCTAATCACATTGGCAGTAAACTTGTTAATCTTTTCAGCTAAGTTCTTTGCGTGGGGGATAAAAGAAAATTTATCATCAATTATGAGACCAAGATATTTATTTTGAGAAACATAAGGAATTTGGACATTGTTAATATGGAGTTTAGGAGGTCTGTTATAATCCAGTTTATTGTTGAAAAATCATCATTTTAGTTTTCGTCTGAGAAATTTTTAATTTGTTTATTCTAGACCATTCCAGCAAATCATCCAGGATTTCTTTCCCATGTGTTTCTAGCATAAGTCTTGACCTGCCTGGTATGCACAGCGCTAAATCGTCGGCAAATGCTATTTTATTGCAAATTTGACTTTCTTTTAGTAACCACTGGTCTAAAACAGAATTCCAGAGGAGAGGCCCGAGGACCGAGCCTTGTGGGCATCCTCTGGAAATGAATTTTGAAAATACCAAGTGTTGTGATATGACTTTTATCTGCCTATTTGAAAAATAAGATCTCATAACCTGATATAGTAAATCATCACATTCTGCCTCTCGAAGTGACCTGAGGGCGCTCTCCCACCAGAGTGTATCGAAAGCGCCCTCAAAGTCGATAAAAACAACCATCATGTATTTTTTATCCGTAGTTTTGCATAGATTCACCAAATTTCTGATGGCATCTTCAGTGGAGGAGCCTTTTTTAAAGCCGAATTGTGAATTAGAACTCATATTACTTGCAGCCAAAACCTTCTGCATCCTAGGCGCTAATAATCTCTCATAAAGCTTTCCAAGATTTCCTAGAAGGGATATTGGGCGATATGCCTTGGGATCCGTTGCCAATTTTCCGGGCTTTCTGAGCATCTTTACTATTGCAATCTTCCAAAAATTTGGAAAAGTCCCCTCTAATAGACATTTGTTGAAAACATTCAACAATATATGTGGGAAATATTGGTGAAATCTTTTGATTGCCACATTTTCAACTAAGTCCATTCCAGGACATTTTGACTGCTTGATTTTAGAAATTGCAAGTGCAAGTTCATCTAGACTAAATAGTTCTGTGTTATTTGATCCCTTGTAAGATCCGTTAACGAACCTTATGTGAGCTTGTTCGGTTGTGTCTTGCCCTGGGTGATCATCAGGGAAAAGTCTCTCTATAATAGCTTCAACCGTGGAGAGCCAATCAGTAGTCAGACTTCCGTTAGAGTAAACAGAACTATATATCTCAGGAGTTGCAAGTTTGTCACGACAAATTTTGTATATTAATCCCCATGGGTCAGAATTTCCTGTCTGGGACACTAGTTTCTGCCATGAGGATCTTTTGGCTTCCGCAATAGCTTCGAAATATTCCTTACGTAATTGACAATAGACTTCTTTTAGTCGCCTAACGTCTGTTTCTGTTAAGTATCTGTGCCTCTGGAAATTTTTCCTTGCATCTATAACCCGTCTTCTCAAAACAGATAACTGGGGATTCCACCATGGGGTGGAGCCAGGTCTCCTAACTTTCCTTTTAGTGGATTCAGTCAAAGCTCTGTAAAGAGTGTTTTGCACAAAGTAAGCATATTCTACTGCAGATAAACTGTTCAATTGTGCAATTTTATCATCTGAAAATTCTTGTTGCAAGACTTGCTTAAATTTGGTCCAGTTCGTGGTTCTCATAGAGAAGCGGTTTAAATCCTGAAGGTGACCTGAAGAACCTCCATCCGTGCCATTTAATACTAAATCAAAAGTGATAGCACGGTGATCGCTATTGCATACATCCGGGCAGACCATCCAGTTTTTTACATGCTGCGACAAGCATGGAGAGGAAAGGGTGAGATCTATGTTAGACCGTCCGTGAACGTTCCAAAAGGTTGTTGGCATGTTTGGAAGATTATGCACATTCCAATGGTTAGTCAATATAAATTCTTCAAACACAGAACCTCTAGCGTCGTTGCGTTCGCTAAACCAAAGTTGAGATTTTGCATTGGAGTCAGTTGAAACCAATATATTTGCACTAGGAAAAGTGCTTAAAATTTCTTCCAAAAGATGCATTGGTACCTCGATATTATCATTTGGAGCGCAATATAAAGAGACCATGTAGAAGTCTAAAAACTGGGTAGAAATATGGATGCAGGTAGAAAAGGATGTACAAAAACGAGATATGACTGTTACAGTTAGAGCTCCATTAAATACAACAATGGCAGTTTTTGGCTGCTTGGATTCATATGCAACGACTCTAGCTACTAACGGGTATCCAACAACGTGATATAATTTATCCGTTTGTCTATACATCGAGTAGGGCTCCTGAATAGCCAAAATGTCTACTTTATCCTGCAAACATGAAGCTCTTAGTTCATCTGCAACGCAACGTGAACGTTGCGCGTTCACCTGCATTATTTTTAGAAAGTATTTGTTGGTAGATCTATTGTAATTTAGATGGTTTATTTGTGTATTATTCATTAGCAATTATCAGTCTTGCAAGTTCAGCTGCCTTCTGATATTCTGGGCAGAGTGGATCCCTTACAGAATGTGCATTTTCCCTGTTCCTCCTCTTACAGTTTATACATCTCGGGGGTTGTTCTTTATGGGGGCAATCTGAGTATATATGTCCCCCAGCCGCACAATGACCGCAAGATACAGTCTTGTGGGTGCAAAACTGTGTGTGGTGACCAAATCCCAAGCAACGGAAGCATTTTGTCACTATTGTAAATTTCCTGTATTTATGGGCTGAGAATCCCAAGAAAATTCTATCGTTTTCTAAAATATGTCTGAATAATCTCGGTGAGAAACCTATCACCCAATTTATCACTTTTGTCTTTGTACCGGAGCTAAAACGTAACATCACCTCTTCCTGAATTTCTTCGAAAGTAAAGCCATAATCTTTAAGATTTTTCATAAAGATGTCCTCTACTATTTCTTCCTTAGTCAAATCTCTTGAAACGTCATAAACAAGTAGGGTAGGAAATGTCATTTTTGGTTTGTCCGACTGTAGTCCGACATCTTTAAATGTGGATGATTGTCTAAGCAGCTCTAAATCCTCCTTGTTAGATGTTTCAACGATCACTCCATTATTTCTCACAATTCTGACGTTTTTAATTTTTAAATTTTTATGTTCAGAACGCAGAGAATTTGGCTATTACTTCTTTAACCTCCGTCCCCGAGGCCAGCTTGGAGCCGTCCACTGGTCTAAAGATCGCCACATGCTGAGGGGCACTGATTTGTGTTGTGACAGTTTTAGCTTCCATAAGTATCCTATCTCTAGATTCAGTTATATTATAGTGTTGTCCTCGTTCCACTCTGTCTCCTTCAGAATACATCTGCTTCGTTTGTGTCGAGCTGATCCTGACTTTATCGACGTAAGATTGCTGTAAAGGTGGCATCAAACCAGCCTTGCCACTCATGATTTGGTCAAACATATTAGCTCTTACTTGTAGTTCCTCTGTCCTGACTTTTATCTTCTCATTTTGAATTATCAATGACGTGGTAATAGTTTCCATTTCTGCCCAAAAGCTATGGATTATGTTTGAGGCTGCCTTAGTTACTTTATTGGTTTCAGCAGCCATGAAATCACTCAAGTTTTTCTTTATTTTCGTCAAAGCTACCTGCATGCTAGCACTATCTGCAAGGCATTCTGCATCAATCGTAAAAACTGGGTCTGTCTTCGACTTATCAGTATTCATTTTATCCGGACGTTCTTTGTCTTTTATGCCCTTATCCTCAAGAACACCCTGGTTAACCTGAGAAGTAGACGCGTTAAATTCAGAATCGCTTTGTTCAATATTTACACATGAAGTTGTACTTTCAGCTTCGATGTCTTTGTCTCCTGACTCAAAACGTATAGTTTTATGAGAAGTGGAGGTAGGTTTAACCCGATCCTGAGCCAGAGGAGGTAAATACTGCTGTGTCAGTTGAGTAACGTGATTAGCGAGGGCGTCCGTAAGCGCGTTTATCAACTCTCCATAGATCACTTGGCCTCTATTATCGCCATTGCCTTTATCAGGATTCAATATAGAGTTTTCTGATGTGGTCAGATTTTCCCTTTGAGAGATGTCTGGGGGTGTAATTCACAGACATATCTAAGGCATTTGATAAAATCCTGCACGAACAACTTCTGGAAAAACTTAAGCTGTATGGCATCCGTGACCCTTTGCTCTCATGGCTACGCAGCTATATTACGCATCGTTCCTTGAGCGTTATCATCGATCAAGTGAACTCAGACTGTTTTATACCACTAAGCGGAGTACCACAAGGCTCTCCCTTAGGTCCTCTTCTCTTCATTGTTTTCGTAAATGATCTTCCTTCTTTCATCTACACCTCCAATGTTCAAGTTGCTCTCTATGCAGATGATCTTAAGATCTACTCAGCAGTGAAGGAGACTACCGATTCTCAACAACTTCAATGTGCTCTCAATAAATTCTCTCTGTGGCTATCTCTGAATGGCTTGTCTGCTAACCCCTCGAAGTGCAAAGTTATCTCTTTCTCATCTTGCAGATCTCCACAACTAATGAATACGGAGTATAGTATTAACTCTGTGATCATCGAAAGGTGTGACCAAGTTAACGACTTAGGGATTCTCTTTTCCAGCAGTGCTAAATTCGATGCCCATGTCCTTAAAATCACCAGCAAAGCATTCAAAACACTGGGATTCATCAAACGGAACACATACAAGTTCAAAAACTACAGATATGCGGTTATCCTTTATAAAACTATTGTACTGCCAATCCTTGAATTCAGTTCACCCATCTGGAATCCTCACACAAAGACTTTAACTAACAAAATTGAAGCAGTCCAAAAAAAACTTTATCCGTTACCTTACGTACCGCAATCCTCTATTCTATCACTCAGTGTATTATGAATCGCTGTGTGATTACTTTCATCTAAGGCCTCTGTGCACTAGAAGAGTTACTGCTGACATCGCCCTCCTAGCCAAAGTAATCACTGGAATTTATGAAGCATCTGATATCCTGAGTAAAATAAACTTCAATGCTCCCTGTAGACAAGTCAGGAACCTTACACCGTTTCGCCTTGACTCTGCCAACACGGACTTAATGAAGTTCAGTCCACTGAACAGAATCAGCAAATCAGCAAATGACTCTCTCATTGACTTCTTTGACAACTCCCAATCACTGATGAACTCCATCCACAAGTTTGCCTCTTCACTTAAACTGCAAAGTGACTAGCTCACATCTAATTATTGTAGTTTATTATTTGTTATATTATTTTTCTATTCTCTAACGGATTAATTATTACTTGTTTTACCGGTAACTTAACTTAATACAATCCTCTTTTGTACATATGCTTTATTGTTTGAATTTGTATCAATGTTTATCGTCCTGTAGGATTTCACATTATTGTTATTATGTTTATTGATCTGATCTCAGATACACTGTTAATGGTTACCTGTTGTGTATCTTTTTATTAATAAAATAAAAAAAAAAAAAAAAAAAAAAAAATTCGCTGTCCCCTACTCCTGCTACCAGTGCTACCACGGCAGGACAACTAAGGCGACCGGCTGGCCGCATTGCCAAAACCATAACTGGTGGTGATATTAAATTGTCTAGTAACTGAATTCAATATGACAAATACTGATGTAACTGACCTTGCAAAACAGCCTGGCTAAACTCTTCGACACGTAGCACACAAACATCTCTTCGAATTCTTCAGGCCTTTCATTGATCAGAATCAACATTGTTTCTGCAGTGCATGCTTTCTCAAGTCAGTAGTCAAATTTACTTCTTTTCTGGCAATACACCTCTTGATAACCTGAAGCTCTTGATAACCTTCTGAAGCTCTTGAGAACAAGTTGATGCAGTCTACACAGATAAAATCCCGACAGAGATAAAGTCCTGCACGAACAACTTCTGGAAAAACTTAAGCTTCTGGAAAAACTTATCCGTGACCCTTTGCACTCATGGCTACGCAGCTATATTACGCATCGTTCCTTGAGCGTTATCATCAATTAAGTTAACTCAGACTGTTTTATACCACTAAGTGGACTTTAACTAACAAAATTGAAGCAGTGCAAAAAAATTTTGTCCGTTACCTTACGTACCGCAATCCTCTATTCTATCACTCAATGTATTATGAATCGCTGTGTGATTACTTTCATCTGAGGCTTCTGTGCACCAGAAGAGTTACTGCTGACATCACCCTTCTAGCCAAAGTAATCACTGGAACTTATGAAACATCTGATATCCTCGCTAAAATCAACTTCAATACTCCTTGTAGACAAGTCTTGCGAACCTTACACCGTTTCGCCTTGACTCTGCCACCACGGACTTTATGAAGTTCAGTCCACTGAACAGAATCAGCAAATGACTCTCTCATTGCCTTCTTTGAAAACTCCCAGTCACTGATGAACACCAACCACAAGTTTGCCTCTTCTCTTAAACTGCAAAGTGACTAGCTCTGATATAATTATTGTAGTTTATCTTCCTGTTGGATTTCAAATTACAGTATTGTCATTATGTTTATTGTTCTGATCTCAGATACACTGTTAATGGTTACCTGTTGTGTATCTTGTTATTAATAAAAAAAAAAAAAAAAAAAAACGAAAGTGGACATACGCACGCGCATACGAAAGTGGACATGCACACGCGCATATAAAAACAGATATGCGCAAGCGAAACATACGAAAATAGACATGCGCATGGGAAAATACACTTTCAGAATTTTTTTTTCAGAATTTTATTTTAAATACGTATTTAAATTTGTAATTTATGCGAAGTTTGATTCTTCATGTGCCCTCTGTATTGCAAGTCCGTATGAATAGAGCGATTCTCCGTCTTTTTTTTTTTTTTTTTTTTTTCCAATACGAAAAGACCGATTCACATAGATATGTGGAACCAAAACAGGAATTTAAAAGTTCAATGAATTTTTTTTTTTTGGGTACTTTTCTTGGCAAACATATTTCCAAAAGTTTTTTTCTAATGATTTGGCTTTTAGGAAGATATCGTTTCGCAATGTAATAATTTAATTTTCAAGTAATATTTTCTCCATGAAAAAAAAAAAAAAAAAAAAAAAAAATGTCAGCGATTTTTTCTTCAAGTTGTTTCGTATCTAAATCGACATTAAATGGATAAGAAATATATTGAACAATGTCTTCAATTGTTTAAAAGTCATCCACAACTTTCTCAATTTCAGAAACATATTTCTGACTATTAAATTTAAAAGATATTTCTGCAAATGAACTTTCATATTTGCAAAATCATAGAATTTTTTTTCTTTGAGATCCTTACCATTGCCAAAAATTGATATTTGTATGCAGTTATTTTTTGTTATTTGGTGTTTAATCGCATTAACAACTAAGGCCATTTTACTACGGGGATATGCGGTGGTCATTCCCTGACCAATATTTGCATGCAGAAATATTACTAATCATGCCACCCACATTTTTATTTTTTCCTTGTAATTCCAAATTCAGATCACTGGTAAAATCTGCCAAAAAAGCCAGACCACACAACCACTCTGTATCTTGTAGTTGCTGATAATCATCTCCCCTTTGATCAACATTTTTTTTTTTTTTTTTTTAATTTCACTCAGCAAATTGCTAAATCTCTGTAGAAACTTATTCCGACTCAACCACTTCACATTTGTGTGTAATATCAGATCCGGTGCATTTTCATCGAATTCCATTTTGAGAAGTCCCCTTTGGAGACATTGTCCTCTGATGGAATTCACGATTTTGAAAACTATGTCCATAACACTTAGAATTTAATCTTTTTTTTGACTAACACTTGTTGGTGGATGATACAGTGGTAACTCAAAAAAATCTGGGAATTCACCATCCTTTTGGCACAATGCGATGAATCCGTTAAGATGCCCTGTCATGAATCCGTTATGACATGCGATGAATCCGTTAAGATGCTTTGACTCCATCTGTTGTTACGAGCTTAAATAATGGTAATTTAATTTTTCAATAAAATTTTTGAATGAGTTTTAATGAATTTTTTAATGAGTTTTTCTTTCTTTTTAACGAAACCATACCCAGCAGTTCTCTTGTGGCAGAATCATCGAAAACCATTCAAATAAAATCGAACAATCGAGCTGTATCACTGACGTCTGTAGATTCATCCAATTGTAAAGAAAAGGACACACCACTAGCAATACGAGCACGCAATTGTTCGCTCACATTTTAACTCATTTTTTCGATGCGTCGCATCGCAGTATTTCGAGATAATTGCACACCTTGAAGAGCACTTTTAATTTAATTTTGTTCTTAAAATTTTCAAAAAGAGAATATTTTATTTCTAAAAATGCTTCTTTGATGAATCGAGCATTCTGATCATCAGAAAATAGTCTGCATTTTTTTTTTTTTTTTTTTTTTCAAGAAGATGACTCACTTTAAATGATGCTACAGTTACTACTTTAGATTGCAATTCAGGTGTCAAGAAGAAATTTTGTTGCGCGAATAATCTGGATTTAAGTTCTTTTAATTTATTTTTTCTGTCACGATTAGGCCGAAAATCCGATTGGTAGTTACCATAAAGATATTAATATCGTTAATAAATATTGAAAGCGGTAAGGGGGGCCCAACATGGAGTGGGTTGAAGTGCCTTTCTAAATTTCCTTTTTTTTTTGAGCCTAGCCACAGAAGCATTGCAAATCGAACAACAACATTTTTCTTTTATCATTACAAAAAAAAAAAAAAAAGCATTCTAGTTCCCACTCTTGATGAAAATGATAAGTTTTATTCTTTTTCGTAGTATTCATTTTAAATCAAGGGATATTAAATTAACGTATAAGTACTGTCCAGTTATTAATAATAAGTAAGCTAAATAAGCATTCGACACACACATTATGCTCTCCGCGACATAACTGCATGAATTTTCACTAGACCAGAGAGTAGTAAAGTATTTTGTGCACTATACAAGCCGCCTAGCTGCTGCGCGGCGACAAGAGTAGTCACGTGATTCAACGGATTTCTAATAAGCGTATGCAATGGGGTGCATAATAATAATAACATATAGATTTGGCTAATCTATTTTTCATGTCTGCGTGGGGGTAGCACAGTGGTATCGTCACCGTCCTCCCCACACCGGGTGGAAAAGGCCAGGGTTCGAATCCGGCCGATGACGCGAGGAACTTTAGTGGGCTTTTTTCACTACGTGGCTGAGTTAGTCGGTCTCAGGCATAGATAGCAAGGTTTTTTCCCTCAGAAACTGAGGTTTTTTCGTCCGGCAAATCGACCAGAGAACCCACGCAATTTACAGACACGAATACGGGTTAATGTAATTATTTACGGGTAACCCTAATATAGTATTTATTTTTTTTAATCTATTTTTTATATATGTTCAAAATTCATCGTGATCTACCGAAATTAAAGCCGCGATCGACTTGTTGGCCACCCCTGATCTAGACCGTCAATTCCCTGAAGTCGCCTCATCTTCACAAAATTAATGGGAAAACATGCAGATTGCTTTGATGCTGTTGATGACATCGATGTGTTCTCCAATAACCTGATGAACTGTGTCCACTCAGTTATATCTGACATTGTTCCTCAATCTCATCTGACGGCGTGCTCTACCTACTCCCACTGGTATAACAACGAATTAATACATAAAATTAAATCCAAAGAATTCTCTAGAAACAAGTACACATAAGCAATCAGGTGACAGTCGATACTACGAAATATTCAGCCAACTCCGCAAAAAAGTAAAAACCCTCGTATTAAAATCTTACAACATGTATACAGAATCAATTCAGGATAGTCTACTTACTCACAGAGATTAAACCATTCTGGAACTTCATGAAGAATAGAATATAACCAGTGCAAAGTTACAATATAATGCAGATGGAATTCTCTTATCGGAAGAATTCAGTATTGCTCAAGAGTTTGCCAAACATTTTTCCAGAATCCAAACAATACATTGAGACCTGCCTCATTTCCTGACTTCACACCTGTTAAAGATGAAATTCTCATCAACAGCTTGGTTTGTTCAGCATAACATAAATGAAGATCCGTAGGGATTACCCTACAAACGTGTTACTAGCAAGGTTCATCCCGGTGATGTTCTTTCTTCTATTATTGTAAATGGTAATGAAACCCTGGTCTGGAGTTTGTCCATAAATGCTATCTTGGACGGCTTGCTCCACGAGGACACTGCCTCCTGTGAAAACACCATCCAAACTACAATGAGATTAGATCATTTATCTTACCAAGGGCCCCGAACTGAAGCTCCTTTTACGGATACTGAGTTGGAATCTGCTATCTCAACCTTAAGGGATGGTAAATGTCCTGGACAGAATCTCCTTGAGGTTTCTGTACTTAAAAGATTTGGAAAAAATTGCCCATTAATTATATTAAATCTTTTGAATGCTTGTCTGTCTTCAGGATTATTCCCACTGGCTTGGAAACAGGCTAGACTTAAACTTCTGCTTAAGTCCTTTGACAAACCCTTCAATGATCCGGCCTCTTACAGGCCCATTGCACTGCTGCCCATCCTTGGCAAAGTCTTGGAAAAATTAATTGTTTCTCGTCTTCTAAATTACTATTTAGACAGAAACCTAATTTCCCCACTTCAATTTGGCTTTACACGTGGAAGGTCTTCTGTTGATGCTATTTGTCAGGTTTTGAGTTCTGTTCAAAATTCCAATTCTAAATATGTCCTCGGTTTCTTTGTTGATTTCCAAGGGGCATTCGACACTGTTTGGTGGCCGAGTGTCCTGGCGAGGTCCAGAGAGGCCGGGGTCTCTGCTCTTACTTACCGTCTCCTTTCGAATTACTTTGATTCTCGCAGCATCACAGTTTCCTCAGGATTCTGCTCTGTCTCCAGATCTGTTTCTAGGGGCTGCCCTCAGGGCTCTGTTCTTGGCCCTGTGTGCTGGAACATGGTCCTTGATGGGTGGCTCTCGGTTGATCGAGGCAACATCCTTCAGATAATTCCCGCCGGGAGCTAGAGTGCAGAGCAAATGAAGTTCTAGAGGACTTGGATATCTGGTGTCAAACACATAAACTTCAGATCTCGACTAATAAAACAAAACAAATGTTTCTAAAAGGCTCTCTTGATGTGAATAGACCACCTGTTATTAATTTGAATGGAGAAATGATTAGGAGTACTCGGCAGCATAAATACTTAAAAATTTATTTTGATAACCGTTTTAATTTTAATTACCACGCGAAATATGTACTTCAGAAAATAAAAGCCTATAAAATTATTAAGATTACCAGGAGTACTTTTGGTGTTAAGAAATCTTCCATTAAATTATACTACAGTTGTATATTTATACCAATTGTGTATTATGCGGCTTGAGCCTGGGGATACAGAATCGGTAACTCCCTTGTTCAAAAATATTTTACCCAAGCACAAAGATTCTTTCTTCTCGCTGCAAGTAGAGCTTGTCGAACTGTCTCTACAGCTGCTTTTCAGGTCCTCAGTCTGCCAATCGAATGCTAATCCAATAGGACGTAATGTTACACTATCTTTTATATTGTAGAATGTTCCTGCGATTGTTAAAGGTATAACATATAATACTGACTTGCAAGAAAAGGTAGACATTAAAAGAATGAGAAATGAATGTTGTAGAGCGTGGCAAAATACCTGGTCTACCTCTACCTTGGGGTAGGAAGACCTTTAAGTTTTTTCCCGAGGTTGTTGATTACAACAAGAAAATGGACTGGTTCAATCCTGGTTTATACGTTACGTTTTTATATACCGGTCATGGAAGTCTTAACTTTAAATTGTTCTAACTAGGATTAAGTAACACTCCTCTCTGTAGTTGTGGTGCTCAAGAAACTGTTGAACACCTCGTCTTTCATTGTCCCCTGTACGATGATTTAAGACTGGACTTTGAACTTCTCACAAATGTATTTGACTGCTCCGAACTGCCAAGATTGGTTAACTGTTCGGAATATTATTCTGCCTTCTCCACCTATGCAGAGAAATTGTTTAAACGGAGGAAAAGAATTCTTGCTCCTGAGGTTCAGTAAAATGCTAGACTGTTTCTTTGGATTACTCTTACCTGATGTATTGATCAGTCTGCTGGACTCCGAAGCCCCGTATTTATTTATGTACCATCATTGTATATAGTCTTTTTATGTACCTTCATTATATATAGTCTTTTGATGTATCACCATTGTAAATAGTCTTTTTATGTATCATCATTGTAAATAGTCTTTTTATGTATAATTAATCATTATAAATTGTACACAATGTATAGATTACTTTCAGCGGCGAATAGAGGAAAGAGGAATATCCCTGGAGCCCCCAAAAAGTAATAAAATACTTTGACTTGACTTGGCCACTTTCTGGGTTATTGGTTTCGCCTAATCGTGACTCCTCGACAGACGAGTCCGCATTAGTGAGAAAGATTAGGTATACTCTCTCTCTCTCTCTCTCTCTCTCTCTCTCTCTCTCTCTCTCTCTCTCTCTCTCTCTCTCTCTCTCTCTCTCTCTCTCTCTCTTTGTGTGTTGGTTTTCCCAGCAGTTGGGACGCTGCTTTTGCACTGGCTACAGACGTATCTAGATCGGGCCGTTGCACTAATCTTTGGAATCGATCTTTCAGAACAGCACTCCCCCAGGATTCTTTTGCAGGGGCCATTACAAATCAGAAAAGTTTTAAGCCAAAGTAATCACTGGAACTTATTGAAGCAGCCCCTGGCCTCCTGGCTGTGGCGGGCACATTATTGTATCTTTACTGTACAATAAAGATTTTCTTCTTCAGCTGATATCTTTAGTAAAATAAATTTCAATGTTCCCTGTAGACAAATTAGAAACCTTACACCGTTTCGCCTTGACTCTGCCACCACGGACTTTATCAAGTTCAGTCCACTGAACAGAATCAGCAAATGACTCTCTCATTGACTTCTTTGACAACTCCCAATCACTGATGAACTCCTTCCACAAGTTTGCCTCTTCTCTTAAACTGCAAAATGACTAACTGTCGTCTAATTATTGTAGTTTATTCTTATATATTTTTAAAAATTATTTTTCTATTCTCTAACTAATTAATTTATTATTTGTTTTACCGGTAACTTGGCGCCTCCGTAGCCAGGTGTGCAGGAGCAGCAGTGCGTAGCACACGCTTCTTGTTGTAGACCAGGGTTCGAGCCCGTACCCACCAAATACGGAGGATGCGGAAAGGTCAGGGAATGACCACCGCATATCCCTGGAGCAATATGGCCTTAGTTGCTAATGCTCCTAAAAACCAACTAACAAACGAACAAACCGGTAACTTAACTTAATGCAATCCTCTTTTGTACATATGATTTTAAATTTTAAATCTATATCAATGTTTATCTTCCTGTTGGATTTCATATTATTGTAATCAATTGTGGTCATTGTTCTGCTCTCAGATACACTGTTAATGGTTACCTGTTGTGTATCTTGTTGTTAATAAAATAAAATATCTATTTTCTCATGTTCTGAATGTGTAACGAGTGCTGCTTGGCAATACGAAAATGAACACGCGCACGCGCAGACGAAACTGGATTGCTTATTGAGGTAGCGATGTGATAATAGTGCAGTTTTTAGTTTGCCGAACTGAATATTATTATTAATTTGATTAATTTTAATTTATAAATTGAACGAACTCTAATTTTTTTTTTCCTATTTGCAGACCCTTGACCTCAGTTACAACAATCTGACGAAATTGGGAACGTCATTTCACCGCAATATGCGGAAACTAAAATTTTTGTACCTTCACAATAATCACATGGATTACATTGAAGCGGAGACGTTTCGTGGGAACTTTTCCAGTTTACAAGTTTTAACGCTGAATGACCAACTGATAGCTGCGATACATCCAGATGCCTTTGGTGGCATCAGAATTCAGAGAGCTGTACTCCTCGACGGAAACAAACTTTCTGACGAATCTATACATTTGCCTAAATTGGCTGTGGAAGTTCATTTGTCAAGAAATCAGTTAAAATCACCTCGCACCTTTATGAGTCCTTCGTACTATGCAGGTATTTCTTTGGCGAACAACGAGATAGAAGAGCTGAATCGTGAAGACCTTGATATGCCAATGACTTCTGTTATTCATCTGAGTAGAAATAAAATCTCTTCCCTCTCCAGAGACTGCTGGACGAAAGCATTCGCTTTGCAAGAATTAGATCTGAGCCACAATAATCTTCACACTCTCAATGGTTCAATGGAAAAGGTATGCAGCTTGAAAATTCTTAACGTATCATACAATGGTCTTCGCTTTCTCGATTATAGGGAGCTCCCATGTGCCACAAGCCTTCGGTCAATGGACCTACGATTCAATAAGCTTCAAACATTAGGCGTGAACTTTTTCCTTATTTTACAATTAAATTACAAAACAAGCCTACCAGCAACCCTGTCTTCAGCTGTGAATATAACAAATATAACCATCTTTCTAAATGGTAGGTAGATTGATTGAATCTTTAATGAACTGTTCGTTGATTTGTTAATGTATTGTATTCCGGAAATAAGTGTCGAAATTTTATTTCGTTATCTCAAATATCTAAACAAGCACGCACTTCGTCATATGCTCAAACAGATTTACGCATTTACAGTATATGTGCACGTTATATACTGTAGAAATATGAGTAGATGAACACATTGAGTAGATCAATTGTATTCATCGTCTTCTTGTATTTCTACTGTAATCTGCATATATCGTATTTATACAGTGTAATTGTAATGAATTGTGCAATACCTTCCACAGAGTAGCAGTATATTACAGGGATATAAAATACAGTATAAAGCAATATTATTAATGGAACATACAGAAACAGGCATCTGTTACAGGATTAATAAAATGTTAGTGTTATTACAAATTAGCAATGATAACGATGAGTTACAAGATGATAAGTACAACTTAAGTGATGCTTTTTTTATTATTAAGATTGAATAGGACATTGATTATATAATTCTCATTGAATTACAATGAGAGATAATTATTTATATAATTAAGATAATTATTAACTTAATTTAATTATTTCCTTGAGAGGAAATAATTATATTATAGTTGCGAAGTAAACGTTATTAATTTCAACACTGTCCTTCATATTCGTTTCCTTTACTTTTGTTTGAAACCTATTGTATCAACCTAGTGTTTATATCTCTGCAAACGCTTTGCTTTATTCCCATTGGCATTGTATGTTTGCAGTTAATTTTTGGTATCACTGATGGAAAATGTTAATTTTGTATGTCCAGTTAACGCATAGCTTTTCACAGTCCAAGTTGAAATGGTTACAAAGGGTGAACACGTTGGTCAGGAACGATCTTCGTGGTGCTGCTTAACCTGTCGATTTTCTAGAGGAAATCCTACTGAAATCCTGGCAAACTGCTTCTGCTGAAAGAGGGCGCTGTTATGATGTAGATATCAGGAAAGTCGATCCTTGATGTAAGAAACTTTGCCAACCTTGAGAAAAAGCCTTACTTGTTTGTCTGGACTGTTGAAGTGAACCTGGATAGGTACCTCATTGCTACAGCGAGTACAAAGTGCAAAGTGTGTTAGTTGTCCGACGGCACCAGGGGTTTCCCCCAACTCCAAGTTGTGTACTCTGTTTGTGTAGCACAGAACTCTGTGAAGGCCAGAGATTTGAAAAGTGTGTGGGAAATAGAAGGATGTGTAATGTTGTGTACCGTTGTTCTTCTGACCATTTAGCCGTTGGGCGCCTGTTGGGACCCACCGTTAACGCACTTGGCCCCAGGGAGGTAGGTCAGGTACCCAGTAGATTTTTGTACTCTGGCAGGCCCTGCCACCTAGTTTCCAAAGATTTCAGTGGCAAGGGCTTATGTGAAAATAAAAAAAATAAAAAATAATAAATAAAAAAAATAAAAATAAATAAAAAATAAAAATAAATAAAAAATAATAATAAATAAAAAAAATAAAAAATAATAATAAATAAAATAAATAAAAAATAATAAATAAAAAAATAATAATAAATAAAAAAAATAAAAAATAAAGAAGGGGATTAATGCTAGAATATACAAGGTCAAGAGTAATATGTAAGCGTGGTTTCAATTTGGACGTTATTAATTGATAAGTTGTGTGGGGTGTAAAATGCGAGATAGAAGAGTAGGGGGGAAGTTAAAGACTGGGTGGAAAAGACAGAGGTATGGGGACGATAGAGAAGACGACCCAAGAAGTTAGTGAGGCAGGCCCAAGCCTCACCAGGTGGAAGAAGAGGGTGGCATGGAGGAGACAGGAATCAATCTCTTCCCCCCCGGCCAGGGAGAAGAGTAAAAGAAAACCGGGCTAGAGTGCTCGGTTTGATTGCCAATGTAGCTTGTGGCAGAAAAGCTGTTGGTGTCTCCAGTGTCTGGGTTTTGGAGTCTTCAATGGGATCTGGTTGATCTTGCCTGGAGATTCAGCTGCAGATATCAGCCCGATGGAACTTGAATGAAGGAAGTGAATTTCAGTTCAACTGAGCTTCGATGAGGTCAGCAGTTGATGCTACTGGAGAGGGTACCCAGAATCTGTCTCAAATTATTGCTCTTGGTGATTTAGGCTCCTTAATGTTCTTCTTTTTCTGTTGAAGACGTCCTGTGGAGATTCATTCGAAGGTTTTTCACTGTGCGGTCGCATGTTTTCAGGCTCCTGTTCGATGAATTTGTGGGACAAACCATTTGTGTACCTAATAAAGTGGCAACAAAGTGTATGATTTATAGGTATTCACTTCTTCATAAGTTTTGAAAGAGCAGCGAGAAGTGACTTAATGAATGACATTTATTGAAATATCATTCAGAGAAGTAAAAGGCAAGTACCATGTTTTGTGTTGTCAGAAAAACTTAACAGTTGGAGTACCATGGTTTAAAGATCGATATTTTTGTGAAAGTTTTTGTATTAGTGTAATTAGATAAAAACTTATCGAATGTTATTCGCTGTCAGAAAATTAATTAGCTCTACACTTTGATCGCATGTTTCGCTATAGGAAATCCCTGGCACTGCGAGTGTGGCCTCTTTCATACCATGAACTTTCTTTCACGTTCGAAATTTCAGACGGACTTTCCTTCATGCGCCTCGCCTGTGTGGATGGCCAAACACGAGATTAGTAATTTAACTACCGAAGAACTCGCCTACTGGAATGGGACTTGTCCGCCGCCGTGTAGATGTGTATGCGATTGGACAAATTCATCTTCTGCCGCCATCGAAGTCGATTGCAGTGGACAGAACATGACTGCCCATTTCCCGAACTTGGTTTCCTATCTGCGTACTGAATCGTTTCCAATAAATTCTTTAAACCTGGAAGATAACAATCTTCACTCAGTGGACGAGCAAATCTTCATTCCAACAATCAAAATCTTAAAGCTGGCAGGAAATCATCTCAAGAGTTTTCCAGTCTACAGAATGAAAAAGACGTCTTTGATATCCATAACTCTGTCGAGAAACCCATGGTCGTGTTCCTGCGAAGCAGAAGATTTCCGGAAATGGCTGATAGCCAACAATTCCACGGTAAGTCATGTTTGTGAACCTATGAATCTGTTAATTCAAAAAGTTTAAAAGAAAGTATTGCTGTTGCTCTTAATAATACGACATCGCGTACGACATTACATAACTGGTGAACTTATTAATTACTATTTAATTTATTAATTCTTTTTTCTGTTAATTACTTCCCATTAATTTAAATTACAATCAGTATCATACGTTTCAAATTAGGTATATATTTCTGGAATCAGCATAATACGCTAAAATGCATACCTGGATTAACAATTTTTGTCCGTGTTTGTATAGATTTAAACCATTACAAAGAAAATTCTTTTCTGGAATAAACTGATAATAATAATAATTATTATTATTATTATCAAATTTGTTGAAAAATTTCAGCAAACCCCATGACCAGCCAGATTCCTATAGACCCATCGCTCTCCTATCAGTAACAAGCAAGTTGTTTGAGCATCTTCTAAGACAAACAATAGAAACATATTACAACAATGCCAACTTACTATCCCCAAATCAATATGGATTCAGAAAGGGTCGTTCCATTGCTGATACCCTGGAGAACATGATTGACGGTGCAAAGAGCACGGACAGAAAATATTTCTTAGCTATCTCAATGAACTTTGCTGAGGCGTTTGACGCACTCTGGTGGCCAAGCGTCCTCGGAAAACTCCGTACAGCAAATCTCCCTAGCAACCTGTACCATAAAAATTTGTTTCGCAGCGGAGCATAACCGTCAGGACACCGTATAGCAAAGTTATGCGCCAAATCTACAAAGGATGTCCCCAGGGCTCTGTCCTGGGTCCTCTACTATGGAACATCGTACTTGGTGAGTTCCTGAAAACATAGACCTGCAGAATGTCCAATCTGAAGCATATGCAGACGAATTAGTCCTTACCCGTTCCGCTGATACTAGATCCCAACTGAAAGCCTCAGCAAATAGAGCGCTCGGAACTTTACAGGACTTGCTCTGTCACAACCACCTGGAAATCTCACCAGTAAAGACAAATTCCATCCTGCTTAAAGGCTCTCTGAACGTAGATAGGCCACCACAAATAAAAATCCAAGGGAGAACTATCCGGTTAACAACTGAGATGAGATATCTTGGAGTGATCTTGAACAGGAACCTCTCTTCCACACCACACCTGAAATATCTACATACCAAAATTCGAAAATACACTGCACTAGTGGCAAGAATCGCAAGTCGGGACTGGGGATTGAAGCGACGCGCACTTACCCTCTTCTATAAGGCTATGTTCACCCCCATGCATCTGGTATCTGGTTTTCAAAGGCCACCACAGCAGTTAACAAGAGGAAGCTTGACTAGATTCAGCGCGTCATCCTGCTCACCATTACCCGGGCCTGCTGCATAGTCAGCACACATGCCTTGTAAATTATGGCTGACGTGCTACCTCTAGATCTAGAAATAATCAAATGTGGTTTACTTTATATGCTTTCCAAAGGTAAAGCCATCTCCTGTCTGGATTTTACCACCGACCCCTCAAATAACATCAAGGCCGAGAAGAAGCGCTTCACTGCATACTTGCAGCAGGTCTGGCAGTTTAGGTGGACACAGTCTACAAAGGGAGAAGTCACCAGAAAATTCATTCCTACAATAGCAACAGTATACCCAAAATCTCCCACATGGTTCTCCCCTGGCCTATACGTCACTTTTTTGTTAACTGGCCATGGATCTATCAGAGGAAAGCTCACTGCACTCGGGATCACCGAAAACCCACAATACCTCTGTGGTTCCGTTGAAAGTTGGGACCACCTGATGTACGAGTGCGAAATATATGAAGATTTGAGATGCCTCCTCTTGACTAGGTTACATTACCTTCCTAAAAACCAAAAACGGCACATCCTCAAAAGAGAAGAAGACTATGTCGCCTTTACGCGCTACGCATAAGACGTATTCGCACGACGGAAGATCTTACCATGGATATAGTCACTATCCGGATCATCATCAAAACCAAGAGAAGACAACCACCTATATTTTGGGAATCAATGCAGAGGCCTACCAGCAAATGAAACTACGCCACCACCAAATCTTAGAAGATCCAATATAGGACAACCACAGCTGCATTCCTATTTATATCCCTACTGACTTAGACACAGATCACCAGATGACATCACCATTGAAATTCGTATGCGCGTGCGCAATCTATTTTCGAGTGCGCGTGTGCATTTTAGCAATCTGGACCGAAGATTAACAAGTTGAGGGGAAAATTAGTGTCCACAGGTAAAGGACCCGACGCTGAAACCATTGATGGTTTCAGCGTCGGGTCCTGGGGGGGGTGTATATAACTGCAATATCAATGCGAGCAGGTTTAAATTCGCATGACACAATTAGCCCTTCGAACTTAGTGGACTGGCTTTTGTAATTCTTAGTAACAACATGTACAGAATCATTAATGTGTAAATACTGTATATATTAAACATAAATGTGTAGATAATATTTCGGGACGAGTCTACGTGTTCAGTATATTTAACCCACTACATGCAGTATCTCGTACCCTGATATGTACCTAGCACCCTCCTGGCACTTCGCCGTCCCTGGGTGGTTTCCTTATGGAAATAAACAGATAATAATAATAATAATAATAATAATAATAATAAGTATTTGTGGTGTTTTGTAGAAGAGTCCCACTCTTCTACAAAACACCACAAACTACAAAATTTCGGCCAAGCCAGGTTTCTGTTATGAAGAGCACATGAAAATTGTGTGAGAGTAAAAGCTCTTCTACAGATTCAAGCTTGTTACGGATGCTACGGGCATTCTGATAGAAAACAGAGAGGCTATTATGTCTGGGGATCTTTCGAATGAGCGTGCGAATTACATATGCATTTTCGTGTGCGCATTTCGTATCCTGGTATAAAAAATCCTGGTATACGGATTGTTTACCAGCATATTTATGAGAAGGTCGAATTACAGAAGTCGATACAAGATGCTCGAACAAACAAACAGACAAAAAAAAAAAAAGCATGCGTCATGTTTTCTACTCTGTTCTATTTGGAACTTATGGAAAAGTGTGCATAAAGAACAACAAAATAAATAAATAATAAATATAATTAAAAATTCAGAATTGTTACATTGTATGGGCCGTTTTAATATACCTTGCTCGACAGAATGGCTATGGGCAAAAACAAAATACAAGTATAAGCAGACTATAGCACGATATTATTCATACCTATAAATATACAAATAATTTTACTGTATTTATGCCTTTTGAGTTTTAAATATTTTTAACTATTTAAAACTTCAATGCAGCCATTTCTAAAAGGTCAAAAAGTCATAACCCTCTAATTGTCCTGACTGGATAGATATTTATATATTACTTCCATTCTCCCTTATTTTGTTCCCTATGGAAACAAAATAATTTTAATTCATCGCAGAATTTTTATATATTTTTTTACGTGTAAAATGTACTCGCAAAGCACGATGGAATAGTTGCTGGTGCTGCCATCTCGTGTTCATTATATGAATCATTTGCAAAATTTTGAATTTGGAACTTATGGAAAAGTGGTTTTTTTTTTTTTTTTTTTTTATGTGAACCCCAAACACGAGAGGTATTAGAACCCATAGTGCTTAGTACCGTGCTTGGGTTGGAGGTTGAGAAGACGAAAGAAGATATTTGTTGATATTGGACTTGAACTTCTGTAGATTGTAATTTGCAGGAAATACGTATGAAGGAAGGTTGTTCCAGAAAACGGCAGTTGAATGAATAAACAAGGAAGATGAAAAGTTGGTTCTGTGGGTTTGAAGTTGAACAGTAAATGGGAGTTGGCTGGTGGCGGCACGTGTTCGGACTGTTTTGAAAGAGAGAGCGGGAATTATAGAAGCCAATCCACAATTGCGGCCCCCCACTGCTAACATTACAACCATCCTGGGCGGAAGTTGTATCTGCACCTCCTCCTACACTTGTGGCCAGAGTTACTGCAGTAAGCCTCCCACCCCCGAAGAGAGTAAATTGGGAACCCTAAATGTATTAAAGAGAAGGCGATCATTTAAAATGGGCACCTCGGCCACCTCCAGGCTGCAGGGAATGCATCCGCCAACTGCCCGTCTTCGACGAAGTCTATTCATTTCCCGACTGGCCCCAAATACAACTCCACATGATATCGAGTCATACATAATGCATGAGCTGCACCTTACTGTGTCCGTCACACTTCTTAAGAAAACTCCCCTGCATACATCGTTCAAAGTCGAGTGCGATGCACAGAATTTCACCTCCATATCAGCGACTGCTCTCTGGCCGTCTGGATCACTACTCAGGCCATACTATGAACCTAAATCCAATATCACCCCATGTCTAGCCATGGCTAATGCGCTATCCCACCAAGACTACTCCCAAGCATGACGCCATGATAGACATTCCTATTCTCAGAAGCCCCAAAACCAGGAATCAGGGTCACACGATGATGAGCCCTATATATACCCTGATGACAAAACCTCTGATCAATCTCTGCAATACCACAGCTCCAATGAAATCCACCCTCAGCTGATACCAAATATTGCGACCAACCGTGCTAAAAAGCCAACAAAGAAAATAAATGCTGTCCTCAAATCAGCACTCCTGAAGGTCTCGTGTCACCTTACACTCAAGATTTTTTATCAAAATGTTCGTAGTATTCGGAATAAGCTCGAGACACTTGAGCAGATGCTTCTGTCCCAAATGGCTGACGTCATCTGCATGTCTGAAACCTGGCTGGAACCACAATAAGAATCAATTGCCTCCGCCCAAGCTGCTGGTTACAAATCTTTCTTCACCTCCCGATCTCATACCTGTGGTGGGGGCGTTGCTCTTATCATAAATGCCAGTAGACTTGAGTTCGTACATGTAGTCTCCAGCAAATCCAATCTATTAGAAGCATTGATAGTAACGGTCAAGATCAACTCCTGCTTATTAGATCTCGGTAAAATATATATACCCCCAACCCCCGATGCTCAGACAATCAATGATATTGTATCCTGGCTAATAAATACGCTTCACACATCTGCTATCCACCTCATCTGTGGAGATTTTAAATTACCACCAAATCTTCAACACCTTCATGAGTCACTTATGGCTAAGATTGCACCTAGTGGCCTCAGGATCATAAATGAAGGCCCAACTAGAGGTCTTCATCGCCTGGATCTCATATTATCTCATATCATATCATTCCTCATATCATTCCTGTAGCGTCGACATTAAACCCGAAACTCACTTTGAATTCGACCATGAACCCATCGTAGTCCTATTGCAGCTCCCAACGCCCAACTTTAATGTCTCCCACTACGTCAAAAGGAAAATCATCATCTCTCCCACCTTCCTACAACCGAACAGATGCCTTTATGCAACAAGATTAATTCCCTGGGAAGTTCTCGAATCAGAAGATCCGGAACTGACTCTAGACATATTAACTAGATGGTTGCACACTGTTACCATGTACTCAGCAGCTAAACAGGTCAGTATCTCCGCTAGAACTAATGCTTGGTGGTCTTCGGAGTTAAATTACAGTTTCAAGTGCAAACAGTCCCTCCATAAACAATGGAAACAGTCTGGTACAGCATATGACCGAACTCAGTACTCCAAAGCTAGAGCACTGTTTAACAGACTGAAATCGCAAGCCATTAAAGAATATACTGACAAGACCTTATCCAAAGGCAAAGTGCCATTTACCCATAACTCTGAACCAGGTTCCAATTTCAATCCAGTTGATCAACTATGTAGCCAGTTTCCAAGACAACATCGCACAACCATATGATTAACAACTAGACCCCATTTCTAGTCCAGATGATGAGCTGTTTTCCATTCAAATCGATCGACAGCAGCTCCGTCAAGCCATCAACTCGCTTCGTCCGTCATGCACCGCTGACGTCGATAAACTAATTTCATCGTAAAGTTCCTCAGTCCATATATCTTTGATCCTCTGCTGTACTTATTCAACTCCATCCTCTCTCATAGAGTATTTCCTGCATCCTGGAGCAAATACGCTCTCGCGCCACTACCTAAAGTTCAACTACCAAGCCAGCCGAAGCACTACAGACCGATATCCACTGCATCCACCCTCCTAAAGCTACTGGAAAAAGTCCTTCTTCCGCATATAACACGCTATCTTCTTCCACAATCATCAAAACAGCTCCATTTTGTTCTCCCTAATAGATCAACTGTCTCCAACCTTCTGGCACTCCAAACGGAAATTCTAAATTCATTTGAGGCCAGATCAGAAATGGCGGTTGTTTATGCCGATATCAAAGCTGCTTTTGATAGCCTCAACATCTCAGCCCTTCTGAATCTCCTAACCAATTTCCTTCGGATCAAAGGTGACGTTTTCGCTTTTCTGCACTCGCTCCTCTGGAATAGAACAGTGTACCTCACTCATCGCAACCTATGCTGTACCCGATCCATCAATGCAGGTGTGCCGCAAGGTGGCGTTTTATCGGGGTTACTTTTTACCGCCCTCCTTATTCCGTTTGTGTGTAACAGGAATATTACCTACGCCGACGATATAAAGTTCCTAACGGAAATACCACCATCAGCCGACAGAGGAGTGATCACATCGGAAATCTGTAATAAGATCACAGCTTTCTCTAGCCATCTCAACCATTTCGGTCTTAAACTGAACCCCCAAAAATCCGTTATTATGGTTTTTTTCTCTGAAGAAGTGTCCCACATCCATACAACCCTCACTGCATGGTGCAGTTATTCCAAGTTAAACACAAAGATCTCGGTGTAACCTTGGACCCAAACTTTAAGTTCAACTGTCACATCGAATGTGTTCTACACAAGATCAGCCGAATGCGCTGGATTGCCCGTCAACATCTTCTTCATAACAGACGCAAGAACCACACTCAGATACCTGGAAACCGTTGTGTATCCTACCTTTCTGTATGCCTCTGAAATATGGGCATCCGCAGTACCTTCTCTCATGAAGCCCATCTTCGCCAGTGAATACTGGATATTGAAGTGGGCAACCCACAAGCATCGACTCCCCCCTCAGCAGAGGACCACCAGCATGGCCGACCAACTCCAAATCCCGCGGCTGCCTCAAATAATCAGCATGAGGAGAACTGTGACCACAGTCAAAATGCTGGTTGGAAAAATCAACTCCCCCGACTTCTGGGATATATGCCAGTGGCATGTTCCACTTCCTTCCTTACGAGCCACCCCTCTTCTTCAGCTACAACGGAACAGGCTGAAGATCAGTGACAGATTCCTACCTGGACAAGTACTTCCTACAGTACTACAAGCCCTACTAATGATCGGAGTTGACTTCCAGAAATTCGCTTCGGATCGCAATTACAGGCGCTCGTTGGCTGAACTTGTTCCCCTTTTGTTTGGCCCCTGATGTCCACTCATACCGAAACCTCCAACTGCCATCTGCTATGAGGAGCAGAACGGCACGTCGCAGGCAAATCGACGAACTGTCTCATGCAATACAACATCAATTTGGCACTGTGAAATATTCTGACTTGTGTGAATATGCTTAAATATGTGCTTTGTACATATTAACGTGTACATACCTTGATGTACTGTCTGCCTCACAACTATGTACATAGTCATATCTATTGAATGATTAATGCTAGGTTTTTAATTGTTATGTTATCTTTTATACTGTACAAATTTTTATACTGTACATATTTTCGTATAACCCCATATCATTATCCCATTATCTTTACTGTACAATGAAGATTTTCTTCTATTGGATCTCGTCACGTTCATCATAACCTCAAAAGTCATCAATCATACTGCATGATGAAAGAGATAGGGAAGGGTTGACCGGAACTTAGTTGACCTCCAGAAATTCGCTTCTGATCGCAATTACAGGCGCTCGTTCGCCGAACTTGTTCCCCTTTTGTGTGGAACAAAAGAGACTAAACATGGGTTGTACCACTTCAAGCCCCCAATAAGCAAGTGGTGGTATTTCACCAGTTGATGAGAGTCATCTACTGCCTGGTAACATAGAGGGGCTGCGTTCTCTGCATGTGGTGTGGGCGCCACACCTCAACCCCTGCTTACGTTGGTTCACACCTGGGTGGTCATCCACCATGTACTTGTGCATGGAGGTTATACCCAGGATTACTAACAGTCCCACCATCGTGAAGGTGCAAGCAGAGGATTTGGCTGTCACAGACCGTCCGGACTTCGCTGAAATTGGGTCCACTTGACTTGAGTGTCACCCGATATCAGTTCCATCAGCGTTTTAGACTCACAGGTAGCAGCTTGTCTGGCATATCTGAGAGAATGTCTGTGACAACCTCAAGGACCAAAACGCATGCGTAAAGAACGTATGCGCAAAACGTGTGCGTAAAGAACAACAAAATAAATAAATAATAAATTGAATTAAAAATTCAGAATTGTTACATCGCTGTATGGGCCGTTTTAATATACAATGCTCGACAGAATTAACAGAACACGTAGATAACGTAGTGTAACTCGTGCAGCTTTCGATGAAACGGGACAAAATTTGATACGTTGGTATACCATAGAATAATGATGAAATGAGGAGACAGCGAGAAACTTCGGACAGATATAATGGACATTTATAGGAGTTGTATAAGAATTACCAAAAAGGTCGAATTACAGAAGTCGGTACAAGATGCTCGAAAATATGGTCACGTGATATCAATACGGCGTACGATTCCCTCCAAAGGTTAAACAGGCCTGACAGTGGCTGTTGTTGTAATAAGAGAATAAGAACTGTTAAACTGTTCAGAAGAAGAAACAGTCCAAGAACTACAAGATAAAAAAAGTGACCAAAGCAAAATTGATAACGATCCGAAAAGACGATAACGTAATAAATAAATATATGAATATAATCTTTATTGTATACAATGTACCCTATCCTTTACGGCAGGAATGCCAGGGGCTTCACATTGGCTGGTAGACAAAGGCCTTGAGGACGGGGCCCACATCGAAGTTCGGGTTCATCTCCCAGGCCCAACAATATAATAAGTTTCAGTTAAATTATTCACAATATATTCATAAAAATATTATACAGTATTTTTGACATTATATACAGTATTATACAGACATTCTTTTTTAAATTTATTATACTGCGACATTACACTGCAGTTTGCCTGGTTGAGTTTAGGTCATCCAGGATCTCTCTCTCTCCGGTATTTGCGATTCTTGACCAATTTGTAGAGACTAGAGATCACCTTCGATTGCTTGGACTGTGATAAGCATCTGCTTGGGGAGAAAGCGGTCACTAAGGGCTAGTCTATTATGGCTGGCTATAAGTGTTGGAGCTGACCTCAGTCCGGGTTGAGGGATTCTCCAGCTGCACAGTTCCCATATGTTTGGCTCGGATATTATTCCAGTGGTCATTTTGGCAGTTAGGGTGAGGCGTCTTTCCATTATAAGGTTTGGCAGTCGGGCAAAGTTCAGTGCGGTTGCCATCGCAGTTGTTCTTTGCTGGGGTTGACGATGATGTTTATGTGTGATCCAACGAAGGAGCCAGTATTCGGAACACATGCTTGATATTCGTGGGGGCTGCAGATGCCCATATTTCTGAGGCGTATAACACAAAGGAGTATACAGAGGTGTATACGTACCGCCGAGTCACATCCAGATCCTTAACGTGGAGTAGTTGTTGTTTGGTAATCGCATTTTGCAGAATTTTGTTATGAGCTTGTCAATGTGGGGCTTGAAGGTCAGTTTGCAATCGAAGACGACTCCCAAGTCCGTATGTGTATTTACCACTGGAAGGAGAATGCCATCTAGGGAAGTTTGGACTTCGTTGGGTTGGTGCTTCAAAGAAAAGACAATTTGGGCTGATTTTGCAGGATAATAAGTAATCCAAATTGATGGAGATAGGATTCTAAGTCGTGTAGCTTTCGATTGATCTTTTTATTAATTTTTGAGATATGTTCGCCCAGGTTAATCTGGGTGTGTAGCTTAATATCGTCAGCATAGCAGATTATGTCTTCTCTCTCTTGCACAAACGGAATAATGACAGCAGTAAATAATGCTCCGGAGAGGACTCCGCCTTGGGGAACTCCCGCAGTGACTTTTCTTGAGATTATACCTTGATCCGCTGTAAGAACAATGATTCTGTCTGATAGCAGGGTTGTGATAAATCACAACATGTCACCTTTTATATGGAAGTAATTTTCTAGAAGGTGAACGAGCGAGGGAATGCTGATTGAGTCGAAGGCAGCTTCCAGGTCGAAATACGTGACGGCAAGTTCTGTTTTAGCTTCTAGTGCTCTGAGAATGGTGTTGGTTATGGATGTTAAATTGATGACTGTGGATCTTTCGGGAATGGCTTAGTGAATTTGTGGGGGTTTGTGAGGCATGATTTGATTGGTGATGGTTGAAAGTAATGCTTCACCATAAGTTTTAAGAGGCTGGAATTGATGACTGTGGATCTTTCGGGAATGGCTTAGTGAATTTGTGGGGGTTTGTGAAGCATGATTTGATTGGTGATGGTTGAAAGTAATGCTTCTCCATAAGTTTCAAGAGGCTAGAAGAGCGAGAGATTGGTCTGAACTGTTTAATGAGGGATGCAGATTGGCATTTAGGATGTGGCCTGACAGCATATCTCTTCCAGAGAGGAGTAAAGTAGTGCTGCGTTAAGACACGGTTAAAAATTGATAGTAGTGGATCGACGATAAACGTGCTGAGACACTTGATCATGAATTGTGGCATAAGGTCTGGGCTTGAGGTTGCGGTGGTGGAAATCCATTTATAGCAGTTATAAGCTGCTTCCTGGTGATGCAAACGGTGGCGAGTATATCCGTTGGGACGTTGTTGACAGGAAAGTTGCCTTGATATTTCGGGGTCACATTGTTCGAGAATCGTGCAATGTGGTCCATCCACAGTTCAAGATCCAGTGTTTTAGGAACTTCCTGTGTGCTGACCATTTTATGAGAGTCATAAAATGGTTTGCCTTTTTGTAGAGTTGTTTTTTGATTGCAGATGATTTCTGCCAGTTGAACACTGCCGTTGGTCTGGAGAAGGCAATCCGATCTTGTACAGCGCCTGACTCTTTCCATCTCTTATGCAGATTTTGTTTTTCTTGGAAGGTTTTGTTCAGTGCAGGTGTCCACCAAGCTCTTGAACGGGGAGCGATGCAGACAGTCTTTGTCGCTCCGTAATTGGCAATGGTCCGGATCCACCTGGTCATGAGATCCACAGCCAGCTGGAGATCGCAATTGTTGAGAGCTTCCCAAGGGATGGAGGATGCGGCTTCGAGACATCGTGGTGGATCAATGAATTTGGGGGATGTTATTTCTTTTTTGTTTTTTGGGCCTTGCATATCGAAGTTAGGTGCGGCTAAGTGCAGGAGTATTTCCAACACGCAACATCATTTAATTCATTTAACACCTTTAATTCACTGAATATGCCTACCTCAGCAGGAAACTCATGATTAAACATATCGTTGTCGAATGCAGTTCTCACCAAAATATTCGTGCAGCAATTCTATAATCTCTGTCGAACCACTGACACTAAAACATCTAAACGTTTTCATTTTTTTTAAGCAAATCCAGGTATATAACAAGTTATTCAGCAGAGGCATACTAAAACAGGCACATTTTGGCCTTTGTGTCGAAATAGAAAATATAGAAATGAAATTATATCCTAAGCACAGATTAAACCAAATAAATATTCTTTAAAATATTAATATTACAAATAAAGTTCTTAAAAAGAGGAAGAAGAATCATTGAATGAAACTGGGCTTAGTTCACTTTTTTGTAACAGCTAAATATATAAGTGTAACAATGAAATATGAAATTAGCATAACTATGTAAAAATATATAAACTTGCGAAAGGGAGGAGAAAATGGAGTTTTTCTGAATGTAGATCCCTCGTCAGCCTTCTCTTAACGCTATACCAACATTATTTACGTGTAAACAAGGTTCTCCAAGCTATTTTGCAATTAAGATAACAGATATAAGCAGTGTTTAGAAAATGTTAATACAAATGATTTTGTCCAAAGTTTCTGTCAAACTTCTATGCTAAAATTATGAATAATTCGTAATAATTTATCGAATCACCTGAAAACGCTATGTAGAATATTCGTGTCAAAATTATTTTACTTTTACAGATGCCCGTAAAAATTATTTTAGGTGGTTTATCAACGTTGGCTGCCCGATGACATCAGGTTGACAGCCACCAGTCTGAGGAAACAGATTTTGTATGAATGAAAATTGTCACGAGTTTGAATAAAAAATTTCTTTCATGTGTCAAATTATCAAACTCATGTCGATCACTTCCTGTGGAACGTGGGGGGGAGTTCACTTTCTGGTATTAGAAAGAGTGTTCAAGGTCACTTTAATGTAGTTTTTATTATAACTCTAAATTATTTTAGGGTTATAATAAAGTTATTTTATTTTAATAAAATAAAATTATTTTAAAATAAAAATATTAAAATTAAATATTAATAAAATAAAATTATTTTAAAATTAAAATATTAAAATTAAATACTAATAAAATAAAATAATATTTAAAATATAATTTAAAATTTAAAATTTTAAATAATTTGAATTTTTTAAAAAAATATATAAAAAAATTTAAATTTAAAATAATTCGAATTTTTAAAAAAATATATAAAAAATTTAAATTTAAAATAATTTACATTTTTAAAAATTTATAAAATTTTAAATAAAATTATTTTTAAATATATGCGATACATTTTTATATGCTGATCTAATAAATATGTTTAAGAATGTTTTATTTATGAATCGTTTTTATTTTATTCTATCTATTTCTTTTAGATATACATAACAGTTCCGATGAATATAAAGATATATATACTCTTTCTAATTTATTACTGTAAAGCTATTTACTTTTGATCGAAACTCTTTCGAAAAGAATGGCAACTATATGTTCTAGAGTGATGGTGTGCTGATTTTTGTTAATAAAAAATAAATGAAATAAAATTTTGAAGTCATATAAACCTATTCCTTACACACCGCGTGTGAATTTTTATTTTCCAAACAGGTGACCGACATGAAAGACATCTTGTGTTCGGGAGAACCACTGGATTCCCCCAAACGTGATAAACCTTTGACATCTTTGACACTGGATGATCTCTGCCCTAATACCGTTCCATACTACATTACTCTCTCTGTCACTATTGTAGGTAAGTTAGAGGAAGGCTGTTTTCAAACTGATAACGTTATTTACACTTTTTTCTCTACTGTTCTTGTAAAACCAATGGGAATCTGCTCTAGTTTCTTGTTACCTTTTCATACCAATCATATTAGGTACACTGTGTGCAACGAAATAATAGGAGAGGTGGCAGAACCTTCCACGGTAGTATTAAGTGCTGTATCCTTCACTCGCATAATGGTCCCTGTTTTCTGAGACTGTGGTGCAGCTGAGTTTATAAGTCCATGAATACCACGTATTCCGCATCATATACATTTCTTAGAGAATTTATGGAGAATACGTAGAAAGCTATCTGCGCTATTGACATGTGGAGTGCTAGTAGTGCATGACAACGTCAGGCTGCATCAGCAGATGCAGTCCTTGAAACCATTAATATTTTGGGATGGACACTTATTGATAGTTCTCCCTACAGTCGTAGCGACTTCCATTTGTTGGTGCCCTCGTGGGTAGCACAGTTGGTAGAATTGCTGTCCTTCCCACACCCGGTGTAAAAGATCTCAGTTCGAGTCCATCGATGACGTGAGGAATTTTTATGGGCCTTTTTTACAACGTGACTGAGTTAGTCGGTCTCAAGCGAGTGTAGCACGGTTTTTCTTTCTGGAAACTAGGGTTTTTATTCCAGCTAACAGAAAATCGAGAACAGAACACACGCAATTTATAGACAGTACATACGAAGCGATATGGCCTTAGTCGCTGATGCTCCTAAAACCCTACAACAACAAACATTTTGTTAGTTTATTTAAACAACAGCTGGTAGCAAACTTTTCCTAGAGATTCTGAGGTTAAAAGTGATGTATATCACTGGTTACGACAGGAACGGACGTTCTTTTATTTAGTGGGCCACTACTTCATGGTCTAAATTTGAAACAATCAAATCTGATCTCCCTATTCTTTGCTCATTCATATTACTGGATGTTAGCACGGGTTTTACCAGAATTTTTCTGAGCAGTTCATATGTATAATATTCTTGGTGATCGTGTTGAAAAACAATGCTCCGTTCAGTTGAGTAGCCTGCTTTCTTGTTGACTTACTGACTCTCCTTCGTATTAACACAAGAAATGTATAAGAAATTAGGCAATAAATTTTCTTCATTAATAAGAGAGGGAGTCAGTCAGTCTCAAATTTTTCAGAGTTTTTCAGCAATAACTTCTTAACGGTAATTAAAATCTATGGGTCATAAGCATAGGCATTATTAATGTTAGTTAAGGAGTGCGTTTTGATAGAGATTTCCAAGTGTAATCGAATCTCATTAAGTCCCATTATATTTCATCCTAGCTACTTTTGTGATTGCTGTTTTGATCTACGTCACGTGTTCATGCTACCAAATGTCTGTGAAGGTGTGGCTTTATTCTCACGGTATTGCTTGGTTCAAAGAGGAAGAAAATAACGATGATAAGCCTTTCGACGCTTTCGTTTCTTATTGTGACGAGAAAGAAGAGATGGTAATGAAACGGTTAGTTCCAGGTAAGAACATTTCATTTTTTTCTTCTGTAATATTTACTATTACATAAGAAAAACTATTTTTATCTGTAGTATATAGTTTTCATATCGTGGTTGGGTAGCCTTTGGGAACAAGCTAGTTCCCATAGTATATCCTGCAATTATCTCTTTTTTCATTTTTTTTTGGTAAAAAAACAGACGTATTTCACACCTGCAAGGAAACACTGTAAAACCAACTAATCCTGTAATTCTGCGACTTGCAACTTAATGTTCTTTAAACAAGTAGCTGACCTTAATCTCTCTGTAATCTACAAAAAACATTCAGTGCAATCGGGTTCTTGGCTGAATTTAAAAATTTGACCGCGTTCTGTTCAATACTGGATGATGATTACACCGAACAGAATTTTGCAACAACACAAATTAAGGTGATTTCCATAAAAATGAAATAGAAAATACGCAATCCATTTTATATTTGCTAATAATTATCTGTTTCTTTAGAAAACTAGTTCCGTGAGGCCACTTAACATGTCTTCATATTCTAGACACAGATTTGTTTGTTTGTTTGTTTTATTAATAGCCAAAGAAATTAAAGTGAAACGTTAGTATATTGATCTGTATGTAGGTAAACATGTATAGTATCAGTGAGACTCTGGTGTCAGTGAGACTCTGGCTGACTTGACTTGATTTCAGTAACAGTAAATATGCTATGACATATTTCATGAAGTTTTTTATGGAATAATTTAATTATTTCATAAACTATTACTCTGATTAATATCAATACACTATTCGTATAAATTAATGTAATAAGTTATGAATTAGTAATTAATTAGCTATTCAGTATTTTTTGTTTTTTAAACATTTCATTAAACATTTCCAGTTCTGAAAAATTATCTTAAATGTTCTTTCAGAAATCGGTACAATCGAACTCTAGATTTATTGCATACGAAACACTTATTTCTGTGCATGATGTCAGCAGATAATTATAATAATAGTTTAAAAAAAAAAAGGAACAAATAATTATAATAGTAAAAAAAGAGTTATGTAAAACAAAATTTTACACAAAACAAAATGCTACGAACACTAGAACTCAAAAGAAAGTAAGCAACCACGTGTTATTAATTAACTATTCAGTTTTTTTTTTTTTTTTTCTTACATTTCATTAAACATTCCGATAAATTATCTTAAATGTTCTTTCGGAAATTAGTACAATCGCCGTCAACATTTATAGCACACGAAACACTTATTTCTGTGAATGAAAGCAGATAATTATAATAATAGAAAAATAAATACACAAATAATTATAACAACAGTAAAAAAAAAAAAAAAAAAAGACTACGTAAAACAAAATTTCTACGTTCAACGAACACTAGAACTCGAGACAGAAGCAACCACGTGTTAGCAACTTTATTAGCATTGGGCATGCGCGTTATTACTCGGTGAGTTTTGATGGCCACAGATTGCCGCGTTAGTTTCATTCCCTGAAAGTGAGGGCGCTGGGAGGAATTGAGCGAGTGTCCACTCTGTGCTCCCTGCTATACTATCGTGTCTGGGCAGAACTGCAGACACTTTCAACTTCAGTTCAACTCGGGACTTTTCTGAACGAGTAGCCGTCAATACGATGTACAGATTGATTGTACATCGATACCTTCGGACATTTAAAATAGTTTTTGATGATATTTTAATAATTACTTTATTTTATAATTAAATTAATTTATTGGCAATTAATCAAATAACACAGTATTAATTAATTTAGATGGTAAGCTTCAAGCTACGGAAAATGAATTTAACTATTGTGCCGACTGTAGTGCATTTTCTGTACCCTTGAAGCTTCCTCTAACTTAAATAAATTCAACAAGAATCTTCCGTCTATCTGCACTTTGTCTCCATTGGTGTGTCAATAGACTAGTGGTCAGGGCCGTGCAAAGGTACTTGGGAGTCCAGAAGTCAAAAGGAGTTAAGGGGCCTCGTTTATTTTGTTGAGACTTTGATGGCTCCCTTGATCAGGAGCCCTGGTGTGGCGCATCCAATATACCCCCCCTCCCCCCATTTGCATGGCCCTGGCCGTGGTGCCTACTGATCCGCCGATGAGGAGACAATTATCTATGAAAGGGAACTGCTGAGCAAAGACATCTCACTGAGAGTAAATAACAATATATATTTTTATATTTTATATTATATTTATAACATTTGATGTGTAATGTATTAATGCAAACTTTGTTCTGCTTTTACAGTATTTGTACAGCTATGTAAAAAATATGACCTGCGCAATATTTAAATTGTAATAATCTTAAATTATAGGTGAAAACCTCACACCTTTGAGTAGGACTGTTAATCTCTCAACACTCAATCGCGAATGATTATAATATGAATTTACCCCCATGTATTGTCATAAATGAATCAAGTTAAAGTAACTATTAATTAAAATAAGCATGTATTCAACTCTCATATCACGTCAAGGGGATTAAATTCATATTATAAATTCATATTATAATCATTCGCGATTGAGTGTTGAGAGATTAACAGTCCTATTCAAAGGTATGAGGTTTTCACCTATAATTTAAGATTATTATAATAATAATAGGACTTATTGGGCTTCATAGTCCCTTTTCATTTGAATTAAATTGTAATGTAATCATAATTTAACTTTTATTAGATTGCTTCCTAACAATGAAATAAACTAAATTGAATTAAACTATTTTTTAATAATTAAATATAAATTAATTATTAAATATAGAAAAACAAATGAAAAGCATATTTGATATTTAACAATAGGTGGGGGAAAATCCAATCATCAATATGGTAGTCGTCTTTTTTGAATTCATTGAAACCGAAACATACAAATTTGTATAAGAAAGTATATTTATTTGATAAATAAATTGTGTCATAAATTGTGAAATTCGATTCTTTTGTAATTTTCATGTAGTTCTTGAGGTATACAAAATTTGTAAGGATGAAATGCATGATTTTTTTAGCACTTTTCATGTAAATATTAACTAATTTCTTCCTTTGAGTGACCTTTCCAAAACAGATGGATGCACTGCTTGCAGATTTCGTTTTCTGACGCATTCGCATCTCCTGTTGATATTTGAGAAAGTCAGAAGTGTTTTGCCTTCAATGCTTACACTATTCCCAAAACTTAGTACTTCCGCAATTTTTAAGAATGGAATAGATACAATTCAACACAGACGTCTTGCTGACTTCTAGCAGCAGCAACTTGCATCAATACCAGCTGAGTTATCTGCTTCATTGGGTAGACTTCTGCTTCAAAGGCGTATTCACACTAACGAATAATCTGTACTGAAAGAACAAAAAATGAAAAGCAATAACGAAATAGAGAGGGATTATAAAATGAATTTATTATAATCCCTCACAATTGTGAAAGATTGCCGCGCAGCAAAATTGCGGTACGACTGGATTAAATTCGTCCGTGGCTTAAGTGTGAATTAATGATCTGCCTTACAATTCCAGAGTAGGGGAAGATGGTGAAATAACGATGGTTGAGTGGGGGAAGATAGAGTTGCTATCAATGGGAACTGCTCTTCATGGACAAATGTTATTAGTGAAGTCCATCAGGGTTCAGTGCTCGACCAATTATTGTTTTCAGTATTTTTTAATGATATTGGTGATGGCATAATGTCTATGTTTGCAGATGATACGAAGATTGGCAGGATGTTTAAAGATAGTAATCAGAGTATGCTACTGCAACAAGATCTAGAAAAATTAGTCAATGGACTGAGAAGTGGCAGTTTAATATTGACAAATGCAAGGTATGCGTATGGGAGCAGTAATCCCAGATTAACGTATCAACTGTGTGGTACCGCATTCAGTGCAAAAGATCTGAGGGATAATTGTGCAGACAGATATGAAGTTCTCAGAGCAGTGCAAACAGGTTTCCAGGACAGCGCTCATAGACTTTTGTCAATGTACAGGAATTTTTCCAGCAGGTATAAGGATGGGATTATCCCGGTGTATAAGGCAATGACTAGGCTACATCTTGAGTACTGCATGCAGGTCTGGAAGCGGAAGCCTCATTTGCGGAAGGATTGGATCTTAGAGCGGGTGCAGAGAAGAGCAAAGGGGTATTCTTACCAGGAAAGACTTCTTGTCTGTAAATTGCACTGTCTGGAGACTAGTCTTCAGGGAAAACCTGCGAGGAGATGTGATTGAGGTGTTTTAAAGCTCTGAATGGATTGAGTAAGCTCAATGTCGATTGAATCCTTCCTCTTGCTCAGATTACATCCGTGAGAGGGTATAAATTCGAACTGAGGAAAGATGGGTGCAAAATGGACTGAAGTTTGCCTTCAGTCAGCAGGTAGTTGATTGTTGGAATAAACTTCCATCTGGTGTTGTAGAGTAAGTCAAGGAAGAACTAGACAACTGTTAAGACAACTGATACTGCATGAGCTTCCTTTCTTGCATCATTTGCCGCTACTAATACTAATTTACTTACTCTCTGCGGGTGCCCATCTCCCCCATTCCTCTGAATCCACCACTCTCTGAAATATAACTGAAACTAGGTGTAATGATGAACATTTATAGAATGTTCAACGCTGAACATGACTATGAAAGAAGAGATTTTATATACTAACTCTCTGGACGTGTTACAGGAAATGAGACCAGGAAACAATTCTTCTCTCATGGATAAAAGCAAGCATACATGATGTTGAAGCATCCGGATTCACAATGAAAAAAATCGAATGGACACTTTCTGTAAAGTGTATAACTTTTTGGAGTAGGAAAAAATTCCCTGGGTTTATTTGTCAGAAGATGGCAGCGTTTTTAATGCTCAAACATCTTGTCTAAATGTATGGGCATTAGGAATTGCATTAAGGAAAAAAATCAATCTTAGCGGAGTGGTCAGGAGCGAGGGAGCATGAGTACACGTGGTTTGAGTGACCGGGGTTCAAGCCTTGCCTGATAAATACGGTGCTGTTTCTCGTATTCTCTGTATCTCGTGAACTCCTCTTGACCGTGTGATTGTGCCGGAGTATAAACTGAAAATTTATTTATCTTAGCTTCTTGATGATGAGTCACTACCTTGCATTACACGATTGCACTGTACGCAAATGCGTCTCCTTAAATAATGTGGTTACGTCAATAACGCAAAAATAGTGCTAGTAGTGTCACGAGCCATTCCTTCAAAAGAGATCTTTTGAAGATCACATCAAACATCTCAATAAATGTGTCAATGTTCTCGGCGATTATGTTAAAAAACAAAACACTCTTCTTAACTATACGTAATTTCTTCTTCTCTGTTATCCAACTAACATTCGGGAATAAATAAAAGCTGATAGCGTCTTAATATGGACTAAACATCAAGTATACTAAGCTTTCTTATTCGCAAATTACTTTGAGCTGAATAAAGATATTACATCACTGAAAGACTGCTTGGTTATTTGTTTAAAAATGGCCACCGCTATAGTGGGACATTTTTAGAATTTTTGTCGTATTCCTTGCCTGAGACCGACTAACTCAATCACAGAGTAAAAAAAAAAAAAAAAAAAAAAAGGCTCATGAAAGCTCCTTGCATCATTGACGGGATTCGAACCCAAGTCTTTTCCACCCGATGTGGAGAGGACAGTGATTATAAACACTATGCTACCGCGTGGACTGTTGTTGGCAACTCAGCATCGGCAACTGAGGCCATATTGCTTTGTGCATTTTGTCTGTAAATTGCGTGTGTTCTGAGGTCGATTTTCTGTTTGCTGGAAGAAAAACCCGAGAGTTTCTGGGATTAAAAAAACATGATACGCTCGCCTGAGACCGACTAACTCAGCCACATTGTGAAAAAGATCCATAAAAATTCCTCCCGTCATCGAAGGGATCCGAACTCGGGTCTTTTCCACCTGGTGTGGGGATGACAGCGATCCTACCAATTGTGCTACCCACGAGGGCCCGCGAGGACTGAAACAATCGGTACTTCGTTTATTGTGATCCTAATGTCAGTTCCTGCAATCGTTGTACTCTTTGTTACTGTACATACTGGCACTACTCTTGCATTTAAATAAATATTCTGTTTATGCCATGGAAAGATCACATAGGGTCAGACGATAGAGAGCATACATCACCGTATTTCGTTCGGGGCGGGACTGTCAATTCAAACGCATGTACTACTGTACTCTCTCGCGTTTGACTGCTTGGCTATGGCGGCTGCGTCATTGCTGGTTTATTGTCATTTTTACTCAGTGCTATTACTAATTCAGTACCGTTTGGCTTGTATTTAAATATCGTTGCATTGTTTTACTTTTACTGCTGTTCTCAAGCTATCTGTGTCTTGTGTTGTTTTTAATTGCAGTATTATTGTAATCATGGTCTGCTCTGTGGCTGGAGAATGCATAGGTTTCCTACTTGGCTTCATAATGAATCAAATCATCCGGATATTTGCCAGTAGCTGGATGATTCCTGGAAATTATCCTGGCAAGTAGCAGAAGAACGATCGCTATTTAATCCAAGTAAATATCAACCCTTCACTTCTTATATTGTAAATAATGTCGAAAAGTGCATTGTTTTTCAAATTAGGTTTCACTGAAATCTCTTTGTTTACTGGTGTAACGTGCAACACAACTGTGGTGCTTCAAAGGAACAAAATCAAAAGAAAACGCGCTAATTTACGACGTTTCCAAGCTGACGAGGAGTAGCTGGATGATTTGTAAATTTGATCTGCCCATAGTTCAAGCCCATGTGACCGTAAAATGCAGTTAATAATAATACTTTCAAAATAAGTAGTTGTGAATGCCTAATAAGGTCGCATAAGGTTAAAACAGAACATATCTTTCATTTTAACTGCCTTTTCTCACTTGTCTCCCCACCTTCTCTCTTTCTAGAACTGGAAGAGAAAGAACCAAAGTACAGTCTTTGTTTGCCTTGCCGGAACTTCGAAGCAGGAATCCATCTTCACGAGGCTATTGTCCAAGCTGTGGCAAGTAGCAGAAGAACGATCGCTATTTTATCCAAGTAAATATGAACCCTTCACTTCTTATATTGTAAATAATTTTGAAATTTTTTTAAAATTAGATTTCACTTAAATCTCTTTGTTTTCTTGCGGAACGTGCAGCGCAACTGTAATGCTTCAGTAATTTACGACGTTTCCATGCTGACAAAAAGTAGCTGGATGGTTTGTAAATATATTTTATCCCTCTACCAAAAAAAAAAAAAATAAATATATTCAGCCAACTTTGTTAGATTCCAAGATGTCATATTCCGCCAACACTTCAAGCACTGAACACGTAAAATTTCAGTCTAAAAGAAAATATTCGGTATTTTATTTTATAGAAGAATAAGTCTTCTCTGATCTAAGGAAGATTGGGTCGGAAAGCTTAATAAATTCATCAATGCCTTTGTGATAAAGAAGCAGAATTTCATGTACTGTTGCATTGCCATCCATTAATTTCTTAATATCCTTTATTTAGCTTGCTTGCAAAGAGTGAACCGTTTATTTTAAACGAATTTTACCAATGATTACTACTTCTCAGCAATTTAAATATTAATAGATTCAGAGCTGATTCGTGTGTAGTGCCGACAGGAAGGAACTGTAGAAATTGAATTCAACTTTGCCTTTGGGTGTGACAGTACACTTAGTAACCGAGAGTTGACAAATTCTTTGTAAAGTACATATCACTATGCATTTCAACTCACCCTGTTATGCATTCAGGTGCATTTTAATCATTATCTAATGATTAAATTAAAATCTATTAAATCATGATCTATTATTATTATCTATTAAATCATGATCTATTATTATTATCTATTAAATCATGATCTATTATTATTATCTATTAAATCATGATCTATTATCTATTAAATCAGGATAATGATATGATTAAAATTATCTATTAAAATTATTATCCTTTCATAGTGTCAAAAATACCTTCTTTATCTACGTTAATGCCTCGCGGAATTCCTTTACTAGTCATTTACTAATTAACTTTAGGCCCTTTCTTGTTTAAATCGGTGTGGCGTTACGAAATCCTAGGTATGCCGAATAGATAATGATGGTTGTAGTTCTCTGAAGATGTTGGCTGTGAAATATGTCTTTTTTTTAAATTTGCGGTATTCGTATATATTCTTTTAATAAATTTCCATTCTTTACATCTTCATTGTATATATTTTTTAAAATTGTTTTTTGAAGATTATCCAATAGTAAAGAACAGAGGCGTAACTATGCTTGGTAGCGCCCAATAAAAACAAAAAAAAAAAAAAAAAATGGCGACCCTTGAAAACTGTTCTTTTGGAATTTTTGAAACATTACATTTTTTTTTTCATTTCATTTATTTACACACTCAAATATGTACAATCTCAAAAAACATACACAATAATTTATATACAATTTTATGTACATTTTCATTCTCATATATAATTATCCTAACATATATTTATTTTTCAAACTACAGTAGAGGAAACACAGTACAAAACACGTGTGTTTGTGTCCTGGTATCAAAGGTGGCCCTTGGAATAGCATTTAATCATTTTCCCCATTTTCCTTTGTCAACCATTGGTCTAAGACTGCATTCCAGAGGACAGGCCCCAGGACTGAACCCTGCTGGCACCCTTTGGAAGCAGTCGTTCTTCCGGAGGGTTTCCTCTGGAAGCACTTACTTGACTTACTTCTGTAAGTCAGGTGTTTGGCACAAATCTTGATCTGGCTGTCTTGAAAGTATGATCTCATAGTTTGGTAGATATGATTATCACAAATGGCTGAATGTTGCGACCCGATGGCGCTCTCCCACCAGAGGGAGTCGAAAGCGCCCTCGAAGTCCACGAACACCACCAAGACATACTTGCCGTGAGAATCCTGGATGTATTTTAGAAGAGAGATTATAGCATATTCGGTCGAGTGACCCTTTTTGAATCCGTGTTTATGATCTGAGCACAATTGCTGGTCCGATAATATGCTTGCAATTCTGGAAGAAATTAATCCCTCAGAACGTTTCCCTAAGTTGGCCAGGAGGGATAATGGTCTCCACGCCCTTGGGTTTGTTTAGACTTTTCCAGGTTTATATAAAATTTTCAGTAGAGCTAGTTTCCAGGGTTTCGGAAAAAGTCCCTGGAGGAAGCATTTATTGTACATATTCAGTAGAGTATTGGGAAACAGTTTAAAAAATTTCACAATTACCAAATTCTCTAGCAAGTCAATGCCAGGGCATTTTTTCTTATTGAGTTTAGCAGTAGCAGCTCCTTGTTCCACTAGAGTAAAAAAGCAAACATCGGTAGACCCAACATAGTTCTGGTTTTCCCTCCTGATCTCTGCCTGTTCTGGTGTATCACAGTGAGGTAGATCCTTTGGAAACAAATTAGCAACGATCGTTCCAACAGTAGAGTGCCAGCAGAGGCGGATCAAGCCAAGTGGGGGCCCCAAGCGGTAAAAATTTCGGGGCCCTAAGCGGTAAAAATTTGGGGGCCCCTTTTCCGAATTATGATCGTTTTTCTTACAAAAAAAATGTCATTATGAAAAATAGCGGCCTGTCAGGGCAATTTGCTTTTAAACGAAAAAAAATTACAAACCTCAAATTTTTATTTTATATGTAGCCCTCTTTCCGTATATCATAAATCGTATTTAAATTTAAATCAAATTATTATTTTGGGAGGGATCGATTTTTTTGTGTAATTAAAAAAATATATATTTACTTAATTTGAGCCTATTTATGCTATACTAGTTTCATCCCCTGATGTCCAGTTAAAAGTTAGAATCCCGCCAAAACTCAAATAAATTCCCTTTAAAAAACTTAAATAATACCGCGTTATAGGAGGGTTGATTGTATACAAAAAAACATAATTTTCCTCGAATCCTAATGAAAATACATTTTAAGACATCAGGGCCTCATGGTATTCCTGGCCCTACGCGGCCGCTTAGTCCGCTTACCGCTTAATCCGCCTCTGAGTGCCAGTCTGTTGTTTCTAGGTTATTACTAATTACAGTCTGATGGATATCTCGACTTATCACTTTATTCCTCATTATTTTATATATGATCCTCCAGGGGTTGGTATTCTCAACATCCTTGACCAGGTTTTGCCAGCAGGTCCTCTTACTTTCAGATATGGCTCGATGAAATAATTTTCGTTTCTCTTTTTAACTGTTTTTCAGCCTTACAACGTCCTCGTTAGAAAGATGTCTACTACGCTGATACAAGCGTCTGGCTTGTTGAGTTTGAAGCCTCAAGTCAGAAAGCTAAGCGTTCCACCATGGCAGTGAAGGCTTTCTTATATATTTTCTTTTAGTTGAGTTTGACATAGCTATATATAGATGTTGTTGAACCGTATCTACATATTCTGAAGCCGATAGTTGGTTTAATGCTTCAGCATCCTCCCCATTAAATACCGTACACAGATAATCCTCGAATTTATCCATACGGTATCTTCTTAAATAATGGACAGTCAAGTCATTGTGTTGGGAGTTCTTTGATATGTTGAACATGATAGCCCTGTGATCGCTGTTCACCAAGGAGGGTTTCACGTCCCGGTTTCCAGTTTTGTCTTCCATCCTTATGGAAGTAAGTGTGACGTCAATGTTTGATTATCCGTTGGTAGTGGAGAAAGTAAATGGTTTATTTTGTACATTTTTAATACAAAGGCTCTCATTTTTTTTTTCATTTATTTACACACCCAAATATTATGTACAATTTCAAGAAACATAAACAATAATCTATATACAATTTTATGTACATTTTCATTCTCATATATATAATTACCCTAGCATATATATATATTTTGTTCACAATACAGTTGAGGAAACACAGTACAAAACACGTGTGTGTGTGTGTGTCCTGGTATCAAGGGTGGCCCCTAGGCATAGCCCATCTCCACCTAGTGGATCTGTATTGAATGTAGGACCTCTGCAAAGGAGCAGCCAACACCTGTGCAGCTGCTGTCTGGTGCCTGTCCCTAGGCGCGAGTAGCCAGGCCTGGTTTTTTTTTTTTTTAAACCTTTTACATGCCAAAGTGCACGAAATCCCGCACCCACTGGAGGCAGTGCAATACCAGTGGGTGCCCGCTATCCCGCTCACAGGCTGCCCAGGCCTAGAGCCCGCAAAAAAAAAAAAAAAAAAACAAGGCTGGAGCTCCAAAAACCCATTGAAGTCACACAGCCAAGACAAACATTTTTAAAGAACTGCAGATTTCAATAGCATTATATATCAGTTACCCTATTAAGTTTAGCATTAACAAGAAAATAAACTGTTAACATTGATCACTATTTACATTACAGTGAGATTTACCACTCTCTCTGTTTGACAGTTCTAGCAACAGAATTTGAGAATTATTTACAGTCGTTTTTACAGCAACATTAGTTGTTGCTTACCAATAGTTACATGTATTTCTGTTTTATACAATTGTAAAGACTATCCAGTAGTCTAACTGTTCAGGAAGTATAGTCTCATTTAATTTCTTCCCCTGTAGAATCTGAGCTTGTAGAGTAGGGCTATAGAAGTTCCTCAAGGCGATTTCCATGTAGATAGTTCACATAGTACTCCTGAGCTTTAGGCAGGAGAGGAAGTTCCCAGCATGCATTAAAGCACTCGCAGTAACACTAGCGTTCTTGCAGAAGGTTTTTCTATACGTGTAGCTATAAATTTTCTATACGTGTAGCATTACATCAGTCAGAGAGCAGAAATTGGAGTTTTTTGTGTTCAATTGGCTTGATGACATTTCAGATTATTGCAGGATTCATCCTACGGGGAGAAGATCTTATTTTATTTATTTATTTTTTCTTTTTAAATAAGATTTCATGAGAGAGAAGCGTGTTGGGGTGCGCAGAAGTATGGGTATTCTTAACTGTACGTTAAGCAATTATTTACAATTCTTCGAGGTTAGCTTCCTAATAATTTAGGCCCGTTTATACACAAAGCTTCTCAGTGAGCCGTGCAGCATCACTTAGAGGAGAAAGGGGTCTACCTGTTATTTCCTGTTGCGTTGATGGCTATCTTCCTATATGTTCTTCCCAAAAGTGAGTTAATCTGGATCATTATGACACCAAAGTAGAGTTTCTAGCCGCAAGTCTTTTCTTGAAAACTGCCGCAGAGAACTGTTGAAATGTAGTGAAGACATCAGAATTTTCGATGAGCAAATGTACATTATTTTCTGAGAGATTATTTATTTTACTCAGCAGTACCTGTCTTTCATTCGAATAATCATTACATTCAAAGAGAACGTGCTGCCATGTCTCAGATGCTCCGCAGTGACAGAAAGGATGAGGCTCAAGGTTCCTTTCGAAGAGTTTAGCCCTGAGCGATCCGTGGCCAGTCATTAAATATGATGTAGTCATGCTAGGCACAAACCATTTTGAGACTGTGGGTACTGATGCGAATTCAACATTTGAAATGTATCTTCGTGTAACCTCACCGTGTTCACTTTCAGCCCATCTTTGCTGCCAAACAGCGGTGAGTTCCTTCCAGAGTCTTCGTTTTTCCTCTTTTATTCTGTTCGTAGGGTCTGTTACAATGTTAAAAATATTTACAGAAATTCCTTTTTTGAGATTGTAGATCATACCCCTGTAGGAGATATAAAGGTCCAGAGGCAGGGTTCCTGCTAGAACTTGTAGGGCATTATTCGACACCGTCCGAGGAGCTTGTAGAAGTGTGAGCAACACCGAACGCTGTAATGAAAGAAGTTTAGTCCTGGTCTTAGTTTTTGAGACCCTCCAGAACCAAACACCTGCTGCGTACGCAGCAATTGGTAGGAAGATAGTCTTATAGAATAAAGACAACGTCTTTTTGCTGAGGCTCCATTCTTTTCTGGAAATCCTTGCAATTCCAGCCGTGAAGTTTTTAAGTTTCTCAGAAATTTTGGATACGTGAGTATGAAAGTTTAGTTTGTCATCGATTGTAAGTCCCAAGTACTTGGTGCTGGATACGTAGGGGATTTGTGAGCCATTTAGGATAACTCTGGGAGGTCTGCCATAATTGAATTGCTTTCGAAAACCATGAAATTAGTTTTTGTAGGGGAAATTTTGAGCTTATTTAGATTGGCCCAGTTGGATAAATCATCCAATATTGTTTGGATCTTTTGTTCTAAGATTGTTCTCGACATTCCAGTAACGCCAACCGACAAATCGTCTGCATATGCAATTTTTTTGCAATCTCCATTTTTCTTTGTCAGCCATTGGTCTAAGACTGCATTCCAGAGGAGAGGCCCCAGGACTGAACCCTGCGGGCACCCTCTGGAAGCAGTCGTGCTGTAAGTCAGGTGTTTGGCACAAACCTACAAAGGCTGTGAGCCATAATTAAATCTTCAAATTGAGCTCACCGCGGATCAGTGAAGCCACTGTTCCAGAACGTCGATTTGGCGTTCATGTCCGCCGCTACCACCAAGTTATTATTTGCAAATTTATCGCAGATTTGAAACATTACAGAAAGTGTCCGTTCTTTAACCATAAAAAGGCGTCCCCCAAATTTGGGGCCCAGGGCACGTGCCCCACCTGCCTCACCCTAGTTACGATGAAATACGCAAGCCAAAGAACGACACTCTTAAAGTGGTATTTTCCCTTCAACTGACGCGAATTCAGCTTTTCATGAAGAGCTGTTAATGTGGTTTGAACAGCGGAACATATTTTCGTTTGTAAAATCTGTGATGTTACAAACGAAACTATAAATATTCTGATAAGCAAGAATTCAGTTTGTGAGATGTGCTTCCATCTCCCATCCTCTTTCTAATTAGCAAAAGATTAAGCATAAAGTCATACACCACAAGAAAGACATATTTCTCGCATTCTGTCCACTGATACGACAATCTTATTCTTTAAATAAAGTAAAAACTTTTAGAAACCTTGTTATGAGACATAGGACTCATTATAAGAAATATCATTCAGCGCATTTTGCGTGGTCAGTCTTTAAGCGTTGGGCAACGAAGATCCGCCTGCTACGTTTTATTATAAGAAACGATAATGTTTCTTACAATCAAAAGTAACCTCAAGGAAAAGAAAATAAACAAGGTCAGTAGCCAGTTATTGCTCATTGCAGAAATTATCATACTTGGTAACATTATGAGCTGGACTTGTAAACAACAGAAAGGTCAGAGCCAACTTCTTAAGTTAACATGTGTTCTTTGTACATAACATAATGTGTTAGTAATTCCGTTGTGGAGTACTTAATTTATTTGTGTTTAAAGCATTTTTGTATGAAGAGGCACTACCAGACTAGGATGGGGTGATTGTGTGCAACGTCACATTCGCATTACAAAAAGAAAAAAAAAAAAAAAACCTGCTTTCTAAAATTAGAAAAACAACATCCCAATCGCATAGGACGTTGGGCGAGTAGCTACCGGTTCATCCATCCGGTTCATCCACCTATTTATTTATAGTAGCATTGATTTAAATTTTATGGTTTGGCGAATACATCCTGTGATATTGAAAGATATCGTTTGTTTTATTCCTGCTTTTTACATTTTTTTTTCAAGCAGTTTTTATCACTTATTATATGAAAATATACATTTCTATTTTTATTTTAACTTGCATATTTTAATTAGTTGGAGATAGTAAAGAATATTTTTATGTCGTTCGTTTCCAACCGAGAGGGCCTCTTTCGTTCGATAATTGAATTTATTTTCGATATGCGACTTAAATAAGCTTTGAAATATCAGTTAGAGACTCGCGTTGTAAAAAAATGTAAAAACAATAAAAAAATGAATAAAAATTTTTGTGGATTTTGCCACATCTTCAGCATCAATAAAATAAAATTATCTCTTGTGTCAATAAGGGTATCTTTTAAATATACGAATTTTATTCTTGGGAACTTTTTCGAATTACATAGGTTTTTCAGTTATCGCGAATCTCTAATGAATCTCTCATTACGAAATATTTCATGGAATTTTTAGAACTGCAGAAACAGTCCTTTCATACGCAAATATATATATATATATAAACCAGGGGTGGGCAACCTCCGGCCCGCGGTTGTTTTCGAAATATATGTAATAAATGACCCGCCGTTTATTATATATATTTTTGAATTTAGAAAAATACTCTGCGTATTGCTACGACAAATATAGATCCATATGTCGATTCATTGATAAAAATAAACGGTATCAAATCACATTAAATATTATAAAAATAAAATATTGCAATTTTTCTTACTTGAATTGTATTTGTGTTTTGTTACTATAATTCCATTTTTATCTTGAATTTGTATTTCGTTTTTCTTATTAATAAAATTAAAAAAGCTAAAAAAAAAAAAAACGTTTTGCCCACAGACACATTATTTAGCCCGCCATCTCTACAATTGTGTTGAACTCGGCAATCAGAACAAAAAAAAAAAAAAAAAAAAAAAAACTATCCACCAGAAGGAAGATAAATAAATGATAAATAAAACTTAGCAAGTATTGATTTTATTTATTCATTTAAACTTTAGTATTTTTTATTTATTCTTTTTTTTTTGTGGGTTTGCTTTTTACAATTAGATTAGAGGATCGTATTATTAAATGTAAAATAAAAATCAAATATATAATTTGTTATAGCAAAACTTATACCGAGTAACCAATACTTTAATTTTTTCTAATTTGTAGAAAGTATGTGGAAGATCCGTCGTGCATTTTGGGCTTTCAGACGGCATATTTTACAACCATGAAAAGCGAACAACGACATCTAGTGGCGATAATATGCGGAAACATCGAAGACTTTTCTGCTTTCGAATCAGATGTGGCCAAGTACGTAAGAACAACTACCTGTATCCACAGGGAGGAGAAATATTTCTGGGAAAAATTAAGGTTTGCATTGCCTAAGAAACAGCGAGTAGGATATATTTCGCGATTTTTCAGCAACAGGATTAGAAGTTCTGAATTATAAGTGACGAAATGTTTATATTCAATTTATGTACGTCTTTGTTCCATTTCATACACAGTTGTCATCATTTTGTACAACTCTTTAAACGCATTAAGATACGTTACAATAGCTGCTCGTGGTATAAGTAAGTAATCGTTGCAACTTGCAGTTTCATTTTTGAAACTTCCTATTTTAAAAGTAGGGTATCTAAACTAAAAAAAATAATAAACTATTATATTAGGGTCACCTGGAAAGTAACTTTAAATTACCCATGTGTAAACTGCGTGTTTTCTCTGGTCGATTTGCCCGCTTTGCTGGAAGAAAAGATCCAGTTTTTACGGGGGAAAAACCGTGCTGCCTTCGTCTGAGATCGACTAACTCAACCACAGAGGGGGAAAAGTCCAATAAAGTTCGTCGCTTTATCGGCGGAATTCGAACCCGGTGTGGAGAGGACGCTAACGATACCACTACCCTATCCGCGCAGACAAAGTAGTTAAAATAATTATATACTAACTTTATTTGAAATAAAAAAATAATAAAACTGGTAGTTGCACAAACTGCAACCCGGCAACGACCGCCACTGGCATTTACAATGGCCGAAGGCACGCCAACAAATGCATCCTGGAATCCGTTAATTCACCAATTGCTCTTCACTAAATATCGATTTCATGTCTGAGCATATGCACAGATAATTGACCTCTTAGCTTGACTTCTGGTCAAAGGAAAATAATGGAGTCACTGGTTAAAGAAGCAACGCAGGGCCATCTAGACAGGAATACAGTCATATTGCAGTCATAGCATGCATTTGTTAACGGGCGATCGCGTCTTACCAATCTGATCGGATACTATGGTGTTGTACCAAAGGACTGAATGCCAAAAAAATTTGGACATCGTATACTTAGATTTCAGAAAAGCTTTTGATACTGTTATACAAGAAACGCACTTGTACAAATTGGAGTAGTGTGACATTAAGGTAAAGTGACCAGACGTCCCTGATTTAAGTTGTTTGAATTATTAAGAAAATTTCACTCCATGGAAAAATATATTTAATTTCTGTTGTTTTTATTGTCAAAAGAAGTATGTATTTTTATTATTTCACAGAAATACCTATATAATATAGATATTTCAGTGAAATAAAACAAATA